>NW_007378877.1:23757-52513 GCF_000475195.1 Diaphorina citri | reverse complement strand
AAAAAAAAAAATAAAAAAAAAAAAAAATAAAAAAAATATATTTGAAAAAAAAAAAAAAAAAAAAACTGTATGGAGTTAAGATAGCGAAGTAAACATCGAATAGTCCAAGCCTCGGATTAGTTCAGGATATTGGATTGAAGATGGTTCAGGACTGAACTGTCCAGCACAAGTCAGAGTCCCGGGTTCATGACCCGGAAACGGCGTGAGATTTTTTTTTTCTGAACTAGTTCCTATGATCTTCATATCCTCAATTGAAAAATATAGTTCTACTGATCCGCCATATTCTCTATTGTAAGATATGTAAAGTTGTTGGAATACAGACATAAAACTTAGTGAGATTTTTCTATAACTTCTTCCGAGAGCCAGCCTAGTTAGCTTGGCAGGTAGTGCACCTATTGTAAAGGTGTGTCTAACGGCCGTTGTGTCGGTTGATGGCGACTGAACGTCCACACTGCCTCGACAACATAGATTCATCTCGTCGATCGATGGCCGGTGAACTATGTTTGGACACACCTTGAGCGCTAGGTCGCGCATACGATTCCCGTCCGGGACGATCTCGTTCTCAGAACGTCTGACCTTCTCGTGTCCTGTCTTCCTTTCTTCGATTTTGGGAGGACAGGACCTTTTTCCTTCAGTTCCCTCTACCAAACCTCTTTTTTTATTTCCTTATCCCTATCAAACCTCGTAATATTGTGGCCTATGGCGCATTACCGCACGCGTCAGGAGCAGAGCTGAATGAAACCAGGATCTCGGGATTGCTCGGCAAAACTCGGACGCACGTGCAATATTTTTCTCTCTCTCCTCTTCGGATTTATTTTTTAAGACTAAAATAACTAAGTAGGTACCTACTTAATTTTTGCCCCTAGATAGTCATCGCCCCCTTTATCGCTCCTTTTATTGATCGCCCCCCATATCGCCCCCTAAGGCTTCATCGCCCCCATGAAAATCTCCATCGCCCTCAAGGGGGCAATATCGCCCAGGTTGGGAAACACTGGCCTATGGCAACATGCTTGTAGTAGAACACTTTGCGCGCGGGATGACGGATCAGTTCCTAGGCTTAAGCCCTTATCACACCCGGCGTTGTTCGTTGACCCCATTCAGGGCCATGAGTGTATTTTAGCTCTTTTTTTATTTCCTTATCCCTATCAAACCTCTTTTTTTATTTCCTTATCCCTATCAAACCTTTTTTTATTTCCTTATCCCTATCAAACCTCTTTTTTTTTATTTCCTTATCCCTATCAAACCTCTTTTATTATGTCCTTATCCCTATCAAACCTCTTTTATTATTTCCTTATCCCCATCAAACCTCGTAATATTGTAGCCTATGGCAACATGCTCGTCAGTATTTTGAATATTCAGACGGGACATACTAGACATGCTTCAGCATACCTCTCATAGCATGCCTCCGCCGACACGCTACTGGGCAACAGGTAAGTCAAGATCTTGAAAATTATGATGAACTTGGATCACGCAAGTTTATGAAAAAGTTCAAGATTATTCAACAATGTTGGAATGATGGATACCTTCGAAATAACAAATGCCTATACCTAAGGAAGGTAAAATATTAAAAATATTACTATGTATTTTATTATAATATTGTTGTTATTGTTACTTATTATAAATGTTACTATGACCTATGTATTTTATTATAATATCGTTGTTATTGTTACTTATTATCTTATTAATAATATTGAAATAATTAGTATCGTGAAAATTGTAAGCACGAAACCCTTTTGTTTATACTAAACAATCATGTAAATGGGAAATTAGGACCTATTATCACTTAAGTAGCAATATTTTATTATTGATCAAATTGAAAACGCGATTTAAATAAATTTAATATCACGTTTTACCCAATTTTTCAATCTCTTCCTTAATTCTTCAACATTCCACATTCAAAAAAATTCAATATGATGAACTTGGATCACGCAAGTTTATGAAAAAGTTCAAGATTATTCAACAATGTTGGAATGATGGATACCTTCGAAATAACAAATACCTATACCTAAGGAACGTAAAATATTAAAAATGTTACTATGACCTATGTATTTTATTATAATATCGTTGTTATTGTTACTTATTATCTTATTAATAATATTGAAATAATAGTATCGTGAAAATTGTAAGCACGAAACCCTTTCGTTTATACTTAATAAACAATCATGTAAATAGGAAATTAGGACCTATTTTCACTTAAGTAGCAATATTTTATTATTGATCAAATTGAAAACGCGATTTATTTATTATTATTATTTTTTTCCTTTTTAGGCGCTTTAACACTGATAAATGACAGGTCGTTCGCGCCGATTCCACACTGCGATTATATTTTAGTATACAGGTTCAGTTTTTTTCAGATAGGATAACAGGGAGTCGACGCTCTCGACGTCATCTGACTTCTGACAGAGCAGGAGGTGTCGGAAGTGAGGCTCGGATATGGCAGTGGAGGGCGCAGGTGAGGACGTGTTGTACAGAGAGTATCTCGCCACACCTACAGGTAGACGGAGGGGCACATTTGAACAGATGGCCATGGGTTGCCCGAGTGTGGCCGATTCTCATCCGGCATATCACCACCTCTTCATATCTGTTCTGCCTATCACCAGGAAGACCAGGGACCAATGATGGGCTTTATGGATTTCAGTTTGTTAGAGTTGGGAAAACTGGACCATGAATTTTGCCAAAGATCTTTTGTCAGTTTACAGATGAAAGGTTTGAAATCTTCTGGAGAGCAGAGTTTAAGAGGGGGAGAGAAGCGGAGGGATTAAGTAAATTTAATATCGCGTTATACGCGATTTTTCAATCTCTTCCTTAATTCTTCAACATTCCTCTTGTTATGCAATTATGTCCCCCCCCCTTAATCAGGGTGTCTACTAAGTGAAGAAAAAATCAAATACCCTGACTTTTCCCGGTTTTCCAGTCTGGTGGACACCCTGTTAATCCGAAAACACACAAATCGAAAAGGATATAAAATTCGCCAAAGAAATGCATAACTCTCTGCACTAGTTCTTATCTGACAATATATGGGGCGACATTACGACATAACCCCAACCCCACACTGCTAAATCTCAACCCCACCCAAACTCCGAAGTAAACCTCTGCCGACAACACACAGCATTTCCCTGATAAGACTTGCCGACAGAAAAATGGAAGCTGAAGAAGTGAAAGTGAGAGAAGAAAAAGAGTATATGTAGGTAGGATGAGGAAAGGGAGGAGAAAATGGCGGAGGAGGAAGAAACCATAAACGAAGAAATAAAAGAAGGATAAAAGGACAAATAAAACGAAAAATCACAAAGAATGATTAAGGAGAAAGAGGAGACGATAAAAGTGGAGGAGTAGAAGAAAAGAAATAGAAAAGGAAAGAATGAAAAACATAAGGGAGATGATGAAGAAGATAAAAAAACGAAAAAGGAGGAGAAGGAAAAAGACGTCGAAGATTACCCCCCCCCCACTCAAACTGTTAAATCTCAACCCCACCCAAACTCCTAACTAAACCCCTGCCGACAACACACAGCATTTCCCTGATAAGACTTGCCGACAGAAAAATGGAAGTTGAAGAAGTGAAAGTGAGGGAAGAAAAAGAGTATATGTAGGTATAGGATGAGGAAAGGGAGGCGAAAACGGAGGAGGAGGAAGAAACCATAAACGAAGAAAAAAAAGAAGGAAAAAAGGAGGATAAAAGGACAAATAAAACGAAAAATCACAAGGAATGATTAAGAAGAGGAGACGATAAAAGTGGAGGAATAGAAGAAAAGAAAAGTAATAGAAAAGGAAAGAATGAAAAACATAAGGGAGATGATGAAGAAGATAAAAAAAAACGAAAAAGGAGGAGAAGGAAAAAGACGTCGAAGATTACAGAAGGTAGAGGAGGTGAAAGAAAGTAAAAACATTTTTTTTTTTCGTCTTAAAACTCTTAAAATCGTGCAAAAATCACGTACAAGAGCCTTTGCAAAGTCATATCATTTCGATATGGGAGGGAGGCGGTATTATATCGATGAGATATTGGAGGGGGGGAGAGGGGAGGGAGAAGGAGAGAGGAGGGGTAAAAGAAAAACAGACTCATTTGTCTTGTTGCTAATTTGCCGTTTCTTCTTCTTTTTCTTGATTTTTCTTCACAATTTTCTCCTTCTTCCCCTTTTGTTTCTTGTTGATGTTTCTTCTTCTTCTTGTTTCTCTTTCTTCTTTATTCGATCATTTAGAATTTTCCTCAGTCTGGGATTTTTCACACTTTTTTCTTATCCCCCTTACTTATCTGCTCAAAGTGTAAAGAACCTTTTCTTCTTTGAAAATTTTCTGCTTGATTATGTTCAGCTTGTAACATATGTCGTTCACCTCGATAAAGTCCCTGACTTGGACTCGAACCACCAACCTCCAGTTACTTATCTGCTCAAAGTGTAAAGAACCTTTTCTTCTTTCTTCTTTGAAAATTTTCTGCTTGATTATGTTCAGCTTGTAACAAATGTCGTTCACCTCGATAAAGTCTCTGACTTGGACTCGAACCACCAACCTCCAGGTCCGAAGTCCGCCGAAGTACACCACTGAGGTTGGCCTTTCGGAATCGAACCACCAACCTCCAGATCCGAAGTCCGACGCGTGAAGCACTATACCACTGGTGTTGGCTTTGAACTTCAAACGTTGAAGTTGGGATATTTGGATCCAACAAAATACCTAATAATACGTCATTAATATCTTAATATACAAAAACAAAAAATCGTATTGGGTCATAAGGATATCGTTCACCATGTAATTTAAATCTTTATGCATACAGGATGGATTAAAATGGCCGAAACCATACAGATGTATATAAAAACATAAAGTCGTGGACCTTACTATGTCACAGGGAAGTTATGTTAGTGTGGCGGAGATACTCCTCAACATAGTGTACCCTGAACATTTCATGTCTAATAATTCCAATAAAACAAAACCCAAATACACTACCCACCCTCGAAAAATACGAGGCCCTAGGGCTTCCAATGAATTAGGTAGTTCTCCCAATGTCTTCAGTCCATAATAAGTCTTTGGTTTGGATCCATATACCTAGGTAGATCCACTATACCTATATAATATGTACATATTATATTACATGTACATATTATATTATATGTACATACCTATTACCTATATGTACCTAGATATTATATTGTACATATTATATTGTACTGTACATATTATATTGTACTGTACCTATATGTAGATACATACTGTATTATGGATTCTGAGTTCGGACACGAAATCTCTGAAGCACGAGAGGTCAAGAATCACCTGATGCAAACACAACCTGTCTCGGAGTTCACTCTATCAAACATCTTCAAAAAAAGAAAGAAAGAAAAAAAAAAAAGAAAAGAAAAAGAAAAAAAAAAGACCAACATGAACCTGGACTCATGGTAACTACTCAAGTACTCTGCGGCTTAGGTGTAGGTAGGGGCCACTGCAACAAGGAATGGGTTTTTTAAAAAAATGCAGTTTGTGTTATTATGTCACAACTTACATAGATTCATCATAGAGAACAACATAGATTCATCTCGTCGATCGATGGCCGGTGAACTATGTTTGGACACATAGATTCATCATAGAGAACAACATAGATTCATCTCGTCGATCGATGGCCGGTGAACTATGTTTGGACACATAGATTCATCATAGATTACAACATAGATTCATATCGTCGATCGATGGCCGGTGAACTATGTTTGGACACATAGATTCATCATAGATTACAACATAGATTCATCTCGTCGATCGATAGCCGGTGAACTATGTTTGGACACATAGATTCATCATAGATTACAACATAGATTCATATTTGCATGATACAAATTTCTTGACCCCGCCGGGAATCGAACCCGGGTCTCCCGCGTCCAAGGTGAGCGCAGTGACCACTACGCCATGAGAGCTGAAGGGGATGGGTTAAGCTTATAGGAATCCCTACTCATACGTAACGTAACATAACTCAACCAACTTATTCATATTTCTTGCATAGCTTTATTATTTGGTGGTATTTCTTACTTCACGTCATATACGTCATTTTTGACTACTTAATAAAACCATCACGCTCCATGTATACGATTCCCGTCCGGGGCGAAGGCGAACTTTTACCATATAAGGCTCGTTCTCAGAACGTCTGACCATCTCGTGTCCTGTCTTCCTTTGTTCGATTTTGGGAGGACAGGATCTTTTTCCTTCAGTTTCCTCTATGAAACCTCTTTTTTTATTTCCTTATCCCTATCAAACCTCTTTTTTTTATTTCGTGAACGACTATCCCCTCTGTCTAACTTTCTGGCAGTGTTGCCAAAATACCTTCACGTCGGTCAATGCTGTCAGCAGAGACCACAGGACAGGATGTCTCACTGAAGAAAAAGAAATCTATCAGAGGGAACTGTAATTGCAAAGGTCTTATAGTCCCGAAATCGAAGAGAGAAGGAAGACAGGCTTGGAGAAAGACAGCCGTTCCGAGAACGAAAATTATCCGTTCAGGGAAAAATTCCGCCCCGAACTAGCGCTTACAAGGCAGACGCGCTACCAACCGAGCTAACTAGGGTGGATTTCCTTTTTTAAAAAATTAAAAGCCAGATTATTTAACTTCAGACGCAGAAAATTAGTAAAGAAACCAAAAAACAAACACATTCTAGGATACAAACTACCAGTCGTGTGTAGACAGCCTTGGACCCACGGTCAGTTCAGACCGGTGGGTACTTACTATGATGATCGCGTTTCTGATTTTATTCAAATATTATGACACAGCAGGGTAATGAACCCGAGGGAACCTTCCATCTTCTTCCTCGCTTACTGTAGTTTAATGTCTCAACTATGCACAAATTATACTACATACATACCTACTACAAGAACTACATATCTATCTACATAAATATGTACTTCATAATTCATATTACTTATTTTAAACTTGCACAAAAAATACCTACATAGCTAGGTACCTACATATCTAACTATGTACCTCATATTACTTATTAAGCTTTCAAGACCAATAGTATGGTAAGTAATGAATCTCACAGTAATCCACATAGTATACCTATACAAAAGATAATGAACTAATTTCTCACTCGTAGTTCAGAGGTACAAGGTACATAATATGTAACAGATAACTGTGCCTAGAACTCTCAAAACCGTTTCAGAAAAAGCGAGCACAGAGCACACAGGACCGAAAAAGTCCCAATTGGGTCCAAAATCGAGATGTGAAAATTTCCTTTTATTATTAATATTTTCTGACCAATTTCATTTAAAAGGTAGGCGAGCTACCCTCCAAGAGTGGCCAACCTCCTATAAACTTTTTGAGTCTCTTTCAGGACATATTGTTTTACAATACTTTGCACCTTGTGGCCCTGGGCATCCGTTTTGGACTTGGTACACATAAGTATTAACCAAAAATTGGACTCACCGTTCAAGAGTTATGGCTACAAACATAACTCTCATACCCACATGTTTATGTAAATATACACATTTCTACAACATATTTGGATTGATTTGTTCCACACGAATCAGTTCAATTTGTCTGCCACTAATAACCAACTATGTCTATGTCGCTGATTTATTTAGAACAAGTTCCACAAATACACACAGACAATTTTTTTCTTCTTCTTCTTCTTCTTCTTCTTCTTCTTCTTCTTCTTCTTCTTAAGAGATTTGATAGAGAGAGCTGTAACAATTGTTATAGCTCCCTTAACAATTGTTACAGCTCCAATTAATGGAGGTCTTATCGTCTGAAAACCTAAGAGAGGTTTGGTACAGAGGTATCATCCATCTACTTATTTGCCATCAGTATCATCTTTGGTTCTTATTGCTAGTAGGCATTTGATAGAGAGAGCTGTAACAATTGTTATAGCTCCCTTAACAATTGTTACAGCTCCAATTAATGGAGGTCTTATCGTCTGAAAACCCAAGAGAGGTTTGATACAGAGGTGTCATCCATCTACCTATTTGCCATCAGTATCATCTTTGGTTCTTATTGCTAGTAGGTATCTAAAGAATTTGACATGGATAAAGTTTGGATTCACACATAAAGATATGGTCCACACATAGCCTAGTATTTGCTCTTGTATAGGTATGTAATATGTACATCAGATGTACCTACATCTTCACATCTTATCTTATACCTACTTAATGCCATGGATTGCCACGAGTCTTTCGTATCTTATGTTATGATACCTACTTTAATACTTTCTCCGTTATTCTATGAAAAAAAATCTGGTGTGAACATCACACGACTTTCCTTATCCTATTGAATGATGCTTATTTGAGTGTTCTTTTACCCTAACTTTTACAATATCTCTAACCGTTTTGTCGCTATACCTGAAAACCACCAAAATCGGTCGAAATCTGTCCAAAAGCAGTCAAAATGACTGTAACTGCTATGGTTTTATCGTCCCGAAATCGAAGAGAGAAGGAAGACAGGATAGGAGAAAGCCAGCCGTTCCGAGAACGAACATATTCCCATCAGGATAGAATCCACCCCGGGCGGGAATCGAACCCGCGGCCTAGCGCTTACAAGGCAGACGCACTACCAACTAAGCTAACTAGGCTGGCTGGCCTAACCGTTTGAGAATCATGGCGAAACAAACAGACAAACAGCTGACTTCCAGACAAACGAAATTTAAAACCGTCTAGTGAAAATTTACATACTATGTAGAACTCACAATAAATTCAAGTTCATAACAACAAAAATAACTGCAAAATCTTCAAGTTAAAACTCAGACCACACACACCTTCCGATTGTCTGACTGACCTGGGACTTGTCAGCCGGTCTGAGCATGAGTGGAGCTTCAGACCGAGGCCTGTCAGACCGTCTGGGAGACCGCGGTCTGAAACTTTTCCCCCACCACACACACGTTCCAACTGTCTGACAGACCTGGGACTTGTCAGCCGGTCTGAGCATGAGTGGAGCTTCAGACCGAGGCCTGTCAGACTGTCTGGGAGACCGCGGTCTGAAACTTTTCCCGCCCCACACGTTCCGACGCGACGGCCTGTGCCCTAAATCACCAAAGTATGGAAAAGTATTTACTTATTTACAATTCCATATTTTGAGGACAGGGTAGGAGAAAGCCAGCCGTTCCGAGAACGAACCTTATCTGTTCAGAATAGTCTGTACTTTGCTTAGAATCGTGATTTTTTTTAGCCATCCATAAGTACTTTGTCATCTGAAAATAGAAACCTAAAAACTCGAAAATTTTCCATCTCTCCGTCTGTTACGCCGCTTCACGCCGATAGACCTGTTGTTCATGTTCTCTTTTCAAAAGAAAATGTAAATGCAATTTCACTGTGTTATTATGTCACAACTTTGGTGCGATTTTTCCCAATATCTCAATAATCCTAACAACCAATGTTTACCTACCATGCTGGCACCGGTCGCTATGCGCATTTACGTGTCACTAACAACCAATGTTTACCTACCATGCTGGCACCGGTCGCTATGCGCATTTACATGTCATAGCTACTCATTTTCCTCACGAGGCTGAGTGGGCCCCGCAACAGCCAGTCACGGGATCAATCATTTGCATGATACAAATTTCTTGACCCCGCCGGGAATCGAACCCGGGTCTCCCGCGTGCAAGGCGAGTGCAGTGACCACTACGCCATGGGGGCTGACTTTTTCAAAAGAAAACAACTAGACTATTTCCCAGGGGGGGTTCTTATTCTCCTTCAAGGACACACTTATTAGCTTATTACTATCAGTTAGTCCTGTCTACATATAATTTTAACTTCCGTCGCGCGTGTACCAGAGGGTTTTTTATACTTACACGAGTACACAGTAGTACATGGGCATAAAAGAAGCCTTAATATGCTCATTCTTATAATTTCATGCAATAATGAGATCACCCTGTTTATTGTTCATATGAGACAAAAACAGGAAACACTTGTACGTTTTCATCTCTCTCCTCCTCTTCGTCTTCATTCTGTTACCTCTTCCTCCTCCTCCCTTAGTCTCTATTCTATTATTTTTAGTCTCGGAATTCTCGGCTGACCATTACACTTCCTCTGTATAAGGCGCCTTCAATCTACAATAGTACAGTCTACTCGGCTCACCTGTCTTGGTGTAGATTTTAGCGAGGTGGACCCGTCCTTAGTAGGGAAAGTTTTTTTAAGAGTTTTGACAGAGGAAACTGTAACTGCTAAGGTATTATCGTCCGGAAACCGAAGAGAGAAGGAAGACAGGATAGGAGCCGTTCGGAGAATGAACATCCGTGCAGGATAAAATCCACCCCCGGGCGGGAATGGAACCCGCGGCCCGGTGCTAACAAGGCAAGTAGGGACTATTTCATTGTTACAAAAGTCCGCCCCTGATACAAAACACATGTTATTCAGCGGGGGTTGTACGGTACGCCAGACCCTTTCCAACAACAGAACAGGTTTCCGATTCTAATGTCATGCTATGTCTATAGGTATAAATAATTGAAACAGGTGTTTTTTGTTGTTAACCGATATTTTTTCCCTCTTTTTATGACTTCATAACAGTCCCATTCATAAAAGATGTCGGTTTGGGTTTTGAATTAAATTGCGGGAACCCTTGAACCTATCAAAGGCCTCGAAAAGTGTGTACCTACTGTTTACAGCTACACATAGTCCTGTTAGAATGTTAGAAAGTAGTATGGTAAAGTTTGGCTTCCCTCTTTTTAACTTCATAACAGTCCCATTCATGAAAGATTTCGGTTAGGCCTAATTACTCACTAGTTAGCTTGGAAAGTATCGTCAGCCTTGCCTTGTAAGGGCTGGGTCGAGGGTTCGATTTCCGTCCGCGGCAAGCTTTATCAACTTTTTGAGGATTAAAGCGTTAAATAGGATTATTATTATTTGTGTAAAATAGAGATTTGCTTACCCGACACCGCGCTCAGATTTTCGTCATTAGATGCTAAAAAAACTGCTGCCACTAGTATCATGCTGTTCACCTGTACGGCCTGTACCTAACTCAACATTGTCAGTGATAGTAAGATCTGTAGCATCACTTTGACATCATTGTACACAAAGTGTCTACCTATTATTATAATAGTCTCAATAGAGATTCTAGACATCTAGAGGAAACAGTGGGTGGTAAAATGGTTCGGCGAAACAACCAAGGTTCCACCTTCCCCCATAAAATTAACTTAATTAACCCATTTGTGTTCTGAGGGAACTGCAGCAGTAGAGATTCTAGACATCTAGAGGAAACAGTGGGTGGTAAAATGGTTCGGCGAAACAACCAAGGTTCCACCTTCCCCCATAAAATTAACCCATTTGTGTTCTGAGGGAACTGTAGCAACGGAGGTCTTTTCGTCCCCAAATGGTACAACTTTGAGCTCGATCCGACAACCAGGGCCAGAGTTATTCAACCAACGACAACCCGGAACAACTTGTTCTAAGCTGAGAGTCTAAATAAAGCACTACTTATACTTTTAGAGGAGAAACACCAAAAATCGGAAATGGAGCAGTTGCAAATGGGTAAAAATTATAAATAAATGTTTGATTCCTATGTAAAAAGTTTAGAAAAATCCAAATCCGAGGTCAAAACTCCGAAAAAATAACTTATAAAAGGTCGAAAATTCAATTTTTAATTGCCGTTCTAATGAAAAAGTTCAAAGAGTTGTGACGTCAGATTTCACGTCAAACTGCGCAGAAACACTTGCGCAGAAACAAACGAAGCGGGAGTCATGAATTCTGACGTCATCGCCTACGGGAGCGTATGCCGTGACGTCAAACTTCACGATTTACCGGTATTTTTTAAATCGATTTATCTCGGTATCTAGAAGTCCTAGAGGAAAAAGAAAAATTCCGTTGGTCCTCATTTTCCTGCTCTATGACTTTGAAACATCACCCAAGTAAGCGCAACTCATCTATTGGACCTGCGACCTAAGTGGTTACGCCGCGCCGTTTAAAAGGTAGGCGAGCTACCCTCCAAGCTAACAAGGGTGGCCATTGGCCAACCTCCTATAAACTTTTTGAGTCTCTTTCAGGACATATTGTTTTACAATCACCTTGTGGCCCTGGGCATTTTGGACTTGGTACACAAAGTATTAACCAAAAATTGGACTAACCATTCAAGAGTTATGGCTACAAACATAACTCTCATACCCACATGTTTATGTAAATACACATTTCTACAACATATTTAGATTGATTTGTTCCACACGAATCAGTTCAATTTGTCTGCCACTAATAACCAACTATGTCTATGTCGCTGATTTATTTAGAACAAGTTCCACAAATACACACAGACAATTTTTTTCTTCTTCTTCTTCTTCTTCTTCTTCTTCTTCTTCTTCTTCTTCTTAAGAGATTTGATAGAGAGAGCTGTAACAATTTGCAAAAAGAAAAGTAGGTACCTTCCTAATTGGTAGAGGTGGTGCCTTTTTTTTTTTTTTTTTTTTTTTTTTCAATCTGTCAGGTGGGAATAAGTTGCAAAGGTATCAATTTCTTTGAGATATTTTGTTGTTTCCTGTGCCCATTTTGGATACTTTTGTTCTATATTGAGACCTACAATATCAAAATAATTATAGGGTGTCTGAGTTTTGCGACTAATGTTTCATAAGTTTGGCTTGGTGATCCTTTTGATTGAATTTTGAATGGAGGTATTGTGGGTTTATGGTTGATTCTAGGAAGCATAGGAGACAGAGGTTAAACTGTCTAAGAACTAGACCAGACTTCTAAGTACCTCTCATTACCTTTTGAACCAATGACGGACCTACGGGACAGCATTCAATTCCCCCGATTTTATACCGATTCCCCCGATTAATTCAAAAAGTAATAAAAATTAATCCATTTATTTAAAAGACATTCGTTTAATAATTAAAAAGTAAAACAGAAATCAAAAATTATTAAAGAAAAACATCCGCAACGTTCAGGAAAAATGATTCACCCCGGTTTGCGATTTTCAAACCGTTTTTTCTACCCCTTCCGGTAAAGCTAGAACTTCGGAATTTCGCAGGCATCATAAGGAAGTATAGCTTAACATAATTTTTTGAGGATTAAAGCGTTAAGTAGGAAACTTTTTGAGGATTAAAGCGTTAGGAAAACAGGCGAAAAATCATTAATGGTTGCAGAGGAATAAGCACACATCCCACCCGGGGCCAGCTATATACAAATAAGATAAGGTTCGTTCTCAGAACGGCTGGCTTTTTTCTCCGCTAAGACGATAAGACCTCCGCTGTTACATATATGTAGTTCCCTGGTTCCCTCTATCAAACGCAAATATACGACAATTCGATGTATTGCAAAAATGCGAGGTTTTGAATTTAAATACCTACCTATTATGTCAAACAAAATTACTCTTTTTTCGAATGTTCATTAATGGTTGCAGAGGGATAAGCACACATCCCACCCGGGGCCAGCTATATACAAATAAGATAAGGTTCGTTCTCAGAACGGCTGGCTTTTTTTCTATCCTGTCCTTTCTCTTCGATTTCGGGACGATAAGACCTCCGCTGTTATATGTAGTTCCCTGGTTCCCTCTATGAAACGCAAATATACGAAAATTCGGTTTTGAATTTAAATACCTACCTATTGTGTCAAACAAAATTACTCTTTTTTCGAATTCTATTTCAAAATATTTTGTTTCTATGCTCCTCTCTTATACATTGCATGTAGGTATGCAGGTAACTAGCAAGCACTGCAAGAGACATTGGATAAATTGAATTAAATTAGAAACAAAACCCATACGAATAATTATACATAATTTAAAACCTCCCAGAGTCATTTAAAACTCAGATACATAGATAATAATAATAGTATTTTATAAAAATAAAATGTTGAAAATACCTCTAGGTGGAATAAAAAAAAGTAATTAAAAATAGATCAGCGGGGGCTTTTTTAAATAAATAAAGAAGATAATAAAATAAAAAATAAAAGGAGATAATGATACACTAAAAACTGACCATCGAAATTTTGACCCGATTACATTACTTTCCTTCCTATAGGATAAGGAAAGTAAAAATGGAAATAGATATGAAGAAATTCAGAAGTAGATAGATATAAAGACTAAAATCTGACCATCGAAAATTTGACCCGATTACATTACTTTCCTTCCTATAGGATAAGGAAAGTAAAAATGGAAATAGATATAAAGAAATTCAGAAGTAGAAAGATATAAAGACATTCAGACGCAGAAGTAGGCTGAGTCCATTTCTGCTCGTCACTGTTTGGCCTATGTAATTAACTGTAGCTTCACCTGAGACCTGAGTAATAGGGAGGTATGAGTGATTGACTTGGGTCAACTACAACTACAGAACTACTTACATTTTTAAGAGGTTTGATAGAAGGAACTGTAACTCCTAAGGTCTTATCGTTCCGAGAGCGAAGAGAGGAGGACAGGGTTCCAACCCTGGGCAAATTTTTCTCAGAAGAAAAATTCGTTCTCAGAACAGCTATCCTCCTATCCTGTCATTCTCCTCTCTTCAATTTTGAAACGATAAGACCTCACTACCTTAGATGTTAAAGTTCCCTCTATCAAACCTCTGAAAAAAAAAAAAAGTTTAATGTACGAACGTTAGTCAGGGTTGCAAATTTTTGCTTTAAATTACAATCCTTGGTACCTTCCTCTAATCATAAACCAAATTGGTCCATATGGTGCCAACATAATTGTTTCATATCGTCTCTTTTTCTTGATAATAATTATAAAAGGGTACGATGGTTGTAGACTGTGGTTTTGAGCCCTAAGTAAAGAGGAGGAACTAATAATATAATTATTGAAAAAAACTGTCTATGAACTAGACCAGACTTCTAAGTACCTCTCATTACCTTTTGAACCAATGACGGACCTACGCTACGGTTGGATTTTTAAAAGGGGACATGGTTAGTCCAGTGGTATAGCGCTTGCTTGCTCTGCCTAGGATCCCGGGTTCGATTCCCATAGTTGACGAAAAAAAAGCGTACCTACACAAGACCGTCTCGTCTGGGAGACCGCGGTGTGAACTTTTCCCCACCACACAGCCACACACACGTTCTGTCTTCTCTCTCCTTGCAAAAAGACTCTCACTCAGTAATTTATCTAGACAAAAATTTACAAATGAAATTTTACAATAAGTTTACAGATTGTTTTTTAACGCCACAACTGTTTGTTTTTTAACGCCACAACCGACAACTATATTAGGTGTTTTCCGTCTTTCAGTAATTTTTGTAATTTCCATTCTCAAAGTTCTGTTAGTGAATTTATAAATGTGTGTTGTAGATTGTAGAGCTTGCGGTCTATTTTTGTGAAGTGCTGTGTGTGTCCACTCATAGTCGACCGTCAATCGAGGTGAAACTATCTAAGTATCTATGTTGTCGAGGCAGTGTGGACGGTTCAGTCGACGTCGATCGACAACGTCCACCAAGTGTGGACACAGCTTTAGCTGGTCATGTGGTAGGTGTACCTGTACGGTGTCTGGTCTGAAAGGACCAGACACTCTAGAATAATACTTCAGATAAAGATGGTTTAAGGATGTTTATACTTTGGGTCCTTGAGGTTAGATAAGTATGATTTAAGGATTTTTATACTCTTGGTACATTACATACCTACTTGAGGTTTGAGTGACATAGACCAGAGAGCCAGACAAGAGGGTAGGTACGCTAGAAATCAGTAGAGCAGAATTAATCACTGTGATCATCCTAAGTACTTTCCCAGGAGAAGTAATTTCCAAGGTTGGTGGGGTCGGTGGACTATAGGACTCACTCAGGGAAAAAGCTGTTAGAGCCTGGAGTGTAGCACTCAGGAGGTTGGATAGAAGAGCTTTTCCAGGAGAACCTTTGCCATTTAAAACAAAGCCATGAATTTTAAAGAAGGTCCAAGAAAGGCTCCCTGTGGACTCAAAATTCAAAGATATTATTTTAATGTTCTTTAATTTATTAGTTCTTAAGTGTTAAGCGCTAGGTCGCGGGTTCGATTCCCGCCCGGGGCGGATTTTATCCAGAAGGGATAAGGTTCGTTCTCGGAACGGCTGGCTTTCTCCTATCTTGTCTTCCGTTTCTCTTCGATTTCGGGACGATAAGACCTTGGCAGATTTTAGAGGTGTCTTTTCTGTCGCGCCAGGAAAATACTTTGTTGTAGTTGTTATTTTAACGTTGTCGACCAGTCGACTACCTCCCCGTCTCTAAGCCCGGGACCTGCGCCACCTCGACAGGATTGGTCCACAAGGCCGTTGTGTCCAGGATGGTAGGAAGGTCTGGGAATATACTTTAAAACAGGGTTGTTTTCTATAGAGGATCGTGTTCTGTATAGAACCCTGTATACAGGAGGTATCATGAACTCTTCAAGTACAGAGGGTCTTGTCTGTCCTTGACTCAAGGAACCCTTGCACGCTCCATACAGGATGTTAGGAAGAACTACAGTCTACATTATAAATTAGACAGAGATATCTTAACAACTTAACATTCAACACTCTTGCTAGTACTCAAACAACACAAGACAGGTGTAACAATAAATGTAAAAATTATTATTGAGTGTCTATGACGTCTATGTCTACCTACCTATATGAACCAATTTTTCTGAGTAGGCAACAGGAGGGAAGTATAAGTACGTACCTACCTAACTCTATTTATTTGGCAAGGAAATTTTTAGCCTATTATCCTCCCTGTTCAAAGTCCCCCAGCCAGACATTGTTTTAGTCCTCTGTTCTCTGTACTCCCTAATAATATTCACTATTCTGGTTTGCGGACTAGGGTACCGCGTATACATATTATTGGAGAATATTGTCGACGAAACGCTGCGTCCCCCACCACATTAGATCGCTTCTCCACCTCACGACACACCCCACGACAACCCCACCACATTCCACATTAGATCCCTCGGCACTCTGGACAAACACCCTGGAGGTGGCTGCTTCCCTTGGATTGGAGGAGGAAGATTGAAATGTCGACACAAACGTTAACAACAACAACAACAACAATATTAGAGAATATAAGATTGAAATGTCGACACAAACGTTAACAACAACCAACAACAATATTAGAGAATATTAGACTGTTAGAGAATATTGAAAGATAGAGTACCTACATTATTTGTTTCAAGTTTTACCATTCCTCTACTTCTTGACTTCTTCTGGTTCTTCTTTAGTATATCGCTATATCGTATCTCGTATCCATTCCTCTTTTCTATTCTTCATCATTTCGTTTTTACCATTTTTTACTTTTTTTAACCTCTCTACTCTCTTGCTTCTCAAGTCCTCTCAACTTCTAGAGTTCTTTTTATTCTGTTCTTGTGTCTTGTGTTTATGTTTTTTTATTTCAGTTTGGAGTACAGTTACCTTCGGAATGGTTGTACCGGCGTTTCTACTCGCGAAATATTTTATTTTTACTTTCGTTTTTACTTACTTTTTGTATTTTGTGTGTAAGTTTTTCAAATCTTTTCTATTTGTTAGGGAATTTAACTTGTTTTTTACTTGAAGTTGTGTGTGAAGTTTAGCGGGAATGGTTGTACCGGCGTTTCTACTCGCGAAATATTTTATTTTTACTTTCGTTTTTACTTACTTTTTGTATTTTGTGTGTAAGTTTTCAAATCTTTTTTATTTGTTAAGGAATTTAACTTATTTTTTTACTTGAAGTTGTGTGTGAAGTTTAGCAAGATATTAATTTTAACAGCTTGGAATAAGGAATAGTAGGATCAAGTCTGGTTTTAGGATTTTAAGAAGAGATCTTGATTTTTGAGTGGTTTTGGATTAGAAATAAAAACCACTTGGCAGTTTTTGGATCAGTACGGTTTTAGCCTGATTTTTTCTAAAATCAAATTTGTTATTTTTTTGTACCTTAGGTAAACCAAATCCAAAGATTTGCCCATTTGGTTTGGCTGTCAAAAAGCGGTATTTTTCCAAGGTACCTGCATATATTTACTTATAATATGTAGGTACTTTGAAGATTTTGATATTACCTACAGAGGTACATGGTACGTAATTATTAATTTATTATCTATCTAATCTTATTCTTGTAGAGATAACCAGCCTTAAATAATTGACAGAAAAAAACTTTTTAGCAAATCCACAAAACCTACCACTTTTTTTCCAAAATAATTCCTACCTGTAGGTACAAAGATAGCTCTAATTATTATTTATTTAATTATTTTAGTTTATAGTTATTTTAATTCGTGTTGTGTGGTGTTTTCTTAGTGTTATTTATGCTGAGGAGCTACCTATTGTAAGAACAAGAGCAGGATATAAACATAAACCAGCATAAGCTTACAACTGTATCAAGAACAACTCTGCTGTATAAACCTATCTGGTGTATGAAGTATGGTATGAACCTATCTAACAACACTGCATCAGGATTGGATTCTATCATGGGATATTTTTAAGGTAAGATCACCTGGACGTAAGGTAGAAACACTCTGCCCTAAGTTAGAGTAGATTTAAGTTAGAATATAAGTATGTATTAGAATTAAGCTAACATTGTTAACATACAAATTGTATAAATAAACAATACAAACTTTCATTCATTCATTCATTCATGCCCTTACCGCCTCACGTCACGTAAGCTCATGGGAGTCTAGTGTGTACACTCGCATTTACTTGCCTTCAACAATCATTTGATCGGACCGTTACTGGACCGTGACCGGACCTTGACTGGCACTATAGTGTGAATCAAGCTTAGA
Source organism: Diaphorina citri (assembly GCF_000475195.1). Lineage (NCBI taxonomy): Eukaryota > Metazoa > Arthropoda > Insecta > Hemiptera > Psyllidae > Diaphorina > Diaphorina citri. The sequence continues at coordinate 33,984 of NW_007378877.1, read as the reverse complement.
GAGGTTAAAAAAGTAAAAAAAAATGGTAAAAACGAAATGATGAAGAATAGAAAAGAGGAATGGATACGAATACGAGATACGATATAGCGATATACTAAAGAAGAACCAGAAGAAGTAGAGGAATGGTAAAACTTGAAACAAATAATGTAGGTACCTACTCTATCTTTCAATATTCTCTAACAGTCTAATATTCTCTAATATTGTTGTTGCGTTTGTGTCGACATTTCAATCTTATATTCTCTAATATTGTTGTTGTTGTTGTTGTTGTTAACGTTTGTGTCGACATTTCAATCTTCCTCCTCCAATCCAAGGGAAGCAGCCACCTCCAGGGTGTTTGTCCAGAGTGCCGAGGGATCTAATGTGGAATGTGGTGGGGTTGTCGTGGGGTGTGTCGTGAGGTGGAGAAGCGATCTAATGTGGTGGGGGACGCAGCGTTTCGTCGACAATATTCTCCAATAATATGTATACGCGGTACCCTAGTCCGCAAACCAGAATAGTGAATATTATTAGGGAGTACAGAGAACAGAGGACTAAAACAATGTCTGGCTGGGGGACTTTGAACAGGGAGGATAATAGGCTAAAAATTTCCTTGCCAAATAAATAGAGTTAGGTAGGTACGTACTTATACTTCCCTCCTGTTGCCTACTCAGAAAAATTGGTTCATATAGGTAGGTAGACATAGACGTCATAGACACTCAATAATAATTTTTACATTTATTGTTACACCTGTCTTGTGTTGTTTGAGTACTAGCAAGAGTGTTGAATGTTAAGTCTCCGCTAAGGTCTTATCGTCCCAAAATCGAAGAGAGAAGGAAGACAGGATAGGAAAAAGCCAGCCGTTCCGAGAACGAACATTATCCGTTCAGGTCCTTTACTTAAAAAAGGTTAAGAACCTATCTTTAGTTAAAATTGTGAGAAAAATATTTCACTCGAAAATTATCTAGTCGCCCGAGGCTATTCGAAACATTATCTTTATTATTATAATTATTATTTTTAGGTAATACTTCAGAATTATTATGTATTATCTGAGAGGAATGACTCATACAACATATTCTATGTACTAAGTATTCTTACCTATGTATTTCTTGACCAACACGCAAATATTTGTAGGTACCTAAAGCAATTTGCAAAAAGAATAGTACCTAATTGGTAGGTGGTAGGTACCTTTTTTTTTCAATCTGTCAGGTGGGAATAAGTTACAAGGGTATCAATTTCTTTGAGATTTGTTGTTTCCTGTGCCCATTTTGGATACTTCGGTTCTATATTGAGACCTACGATATCAAAATAATTACAGGGTGTCTGATTTGTGCGACTAATGTTTCATAAGTTTGGCTTGGTGATGCCTTTGATTGAATTTTGAATGGAGGTATTGTGGGTTTATGGTTCTGATTCTAGGAAGCATAGGAGGCTGTTTCCTGTGCCCATTTTGGATACTTTGGTTCTATATTGAGACCTACGATATCAAAATAACTATAGGGTGTCTGAGTTTTGCGACCAATGTTTCATAAGTTTGGCTTGATGATCCCTTTGATTGAATTTTGAATGGAGGTATTGTGGGTTTATGGTTCTGATTCTAGGAAGCATAGGAGGCAGAGGTTAAACTGTCTATGTAGGTATGTAGCCAGCCTAGTTAGCTTAGTTGGTAGTGCATAGATTAGAGGAAGGTACCAAGGATTGTAATTTAAAGCAAAAATTTGCAACCCTGACTAACGTTCGTACATTAAACTTTTTTTTTTTTCAGAGGTTTGATAGAGGGAACTTTAACATCTAAGGTAGTGAGGTCTTATCGTCTCGAAATTGAAGAGAGGAGAATGACAGGATAGGAGGATATCTGTTCTGAGAACGAATTTTTCTTCTGAGAAAAATTTGCCCAGGGTTGGAATGGAACCCATGACCTAGGAGGTGCAGAGTGCTAGTACAACGCGCTAACGGCTGGCCCTTACAACGATACAGAGTGTAAATAATATGTACCTACCTAATACTACCTAAGACCTGAGTAAGCAGTGTAAACTGGGTGCATATTTTACTAAACTTTAATTGGAGATTTTCCGCCGCCTAGGCTGGCTCTTATCTTACGACGATACAAGTGTAAATAATATGTAATTATGTAGGTATCTACCAAAACTACCTAAGACCTGAGTAAACAGTGTAAGCAATGGGTGCATTTTACTAAACTTTAATTGGAGATTTTACGGTCGAAATCGTCCATTACCACACTTTTTCCCATGTAAAAAAAAAAAAATCGACATCTTCGGTTAAAGTTTGGTAGTAGGTACCTACCTATTTATGTTTGTAGAGGACGACAATAAAAATCCCATGTAATTTCAATCGTCCTCAGGGTATTTTTTTTAATGGTGGGATTTATAGCAAAATTCCCACAAAAATCTCGTCCTCAACACGCTCCCCTGTGCCAGATCCGAGCGCTGAGTACCCTCATGTAATTTTTTTTTATCAGCTGATAAGAAGATTTGAAAAAATCCCGCCCAACTTTTTTCTTCCCACTTGTTGGGATCTAGCACAGGGGAGCGTGTTGAGGACGAGATTTTTCGAGAAAAATCCCATGACAACAGTAGGGGGATGGGATTTTATTTTTCATAAAACGTCCCTTTCCCACCATAAATTCTTTGTTTATTTTTGACTTGTAATTTTATTTTCTGTTTGTCAAGACCTCACAACTTTTGAAGAATTTGAAGATCAGGGTATTTTTTTTAATGGTGGGATTTATAGCAAAATTCCCACAAAAATCTCGTCCTCAACACGCTCCCCTGTGCCAGATCCACAGGTCGCAGCATCTGTCGAACAGAAGTTCATTTTACGTTTTTATTGAGATGGAGCACAAAAGGGATTTTTTGAAGGGAAATTAATGTCTGGGATTTTTTAAAAAGTGGGATTTAAAACAGTCCGGCTAAATTTTACTTTCCTTCTTTTATTTTGTTTTCTAGTTTTATTAAAGTGCGTCAACATCAAAAAGTAATAAAATTTGGCTGCTTATGACTGGGAATGCCGAGACCACAAGCTAAAGTTTTGGGCCCAATTTAGAATTATTTTGCTTTTTTGGTTCTATTTTTGACAGTAAATTTCCCATAATTTGGAAACCACTGAAGCAATTAAATACGAGTTTATACGCTGTCGAAATGTACAGCCATGAAGTCGTATTAATTAGAATCATTAACACGGATAATCAAATGGGACGTGATTTCTACGCGAATCTAACTTAGTTAGAAAACATAAAGCACAACGCTTGTTCACTCTTTTGGATAAAGGGATTCTTTTAAGTGGGTTAGGGGGACATTTATACGGTTTCTACTCGGATAGCATCCGTGTACAGGACCGGATTTTCTACACGGATTCTATCTGGGTTATACCGGGTTCCATTTCCGCCCGGGACGGATTTTGTCCTATTTTGTCCTCCGTCTCTCTTTGCATTCATTTGAGAGTTCCCTAAATGAAAAAAAAAGCATAGCATACGGTCGAGCCTTCTGTAGATTAATAGCTATTTCGTGTTCATGTTATAGGTCAGGCGGCGCGCGGCGCCTCGCGCGCCTCTTGATAAATCATTTACTCCGCGCACAGAAAAGATCATGCGGCGTGCCGTGATGGATTTTTTTGCGCGCGAGAGATCACACATTGCGTTGGCGACGGGGCGTGCTTATTAAAGCTTGAAACTTGAGGAACCACTTAGCTGCGTTGCACACAGAATCACAGATGTTTTTTTTTTATCTACCTAGGAACTTATTCACAGTTGCATTGTAGATAAGTTAGGTGAGCAAATTCATAATTCGTTTCTTGCTACATGTTTGTATACCAGAAATAAATTATTTTTCTTTCGTAATGTTATCATTTTTTCGCCTCTGACATAAATTTCCGTTTGAAAAATGAAAATATGTAAAGTTTTGTTACGTGATTGACTGATTGATTAATAAAACGGCCTGATCCAAAAAAAATTTCTCAAAATAAAGTAGGTAACACTGGTTTACAAAAATACGTGGTTTACAAAAACAAAAAAAAGACAAGAAAATTAAAACAATCGTGTAAACGGGCCTTTATTTTTAACCGAACCCGTTTTATAGCCGGACTTTTCCCCCCACAGAGAAAAATCCCACACACAGAGGTACCCTTCTCAAGGTCAAACCAATGGACCAATCAGCGTCGCGTATTTCAAATTCCTCTCTCTTATCGCCGGATAGTGATAAAATGTTCAACAATGGAAGATTCGTCAGGTCCTATCTTTCGTGGATAAATCGAGCCCGTCCTCATTTCAAGTGCTCTTATCTACTAACCGTTCTCCTTTTCAAGTATACGACCGGCTGTGCTAACCTTTGCCCTGGGAACAGCAGTTGTAACAAGAAATACGTCCAGTCTCCAAATCAGGAGAACTCAACATTCCTCGGTGTTTATCAGTCAACGGGACTAACAACTTTAAGTGGTGTGAGCTTGCATCACGCTAGCAATTTCACTTTAACTCCAGTTATCTCCCACTCTTTATCAGACAAGAGGAATTATTCCACTTCCTTAGAGGCAGTTGGACAGAACAGTTCGTTCCCACATCACCACAAAGATCTACACGGTACGAATAAGGTGATAACAATGGCCGATGGACCTTTCAGCCCAGGTGACCCGAATTCTTTTTCCCGGCCTGGTAAGTGTTTTGCTTGAGAGGTGGCCTTTGAAATGGGTAGGTAGCCTATTTAATAAATGAGTGAATGGCTATAAAGGTATTATTGTAATGTACAAATTTATCCTACAGCCTAAATGAATCATCCTATCTACCGGTGGTGTAGTGGTCAAGACGGTTGCCTTTCGGCAGAACAGTTCGTTCCCACATCACCACAAAGATCTACACGGTACGAATAAGGTGATAACAATGGCCGATGGACCTTTCAGCCCTGGTGACCCGAATTCTTTTTCCCGGCCTGGTAAGTGTTTTGTTTGAGAGGTGGTCTTTGAAGTGGGTAGGTAGCCTATTTAATAAATGAGTGAATGGCTATAAAGGTATTATTGTAATGTACAAAATTTATCCTACAGCCTAAATGAATCATCCTATCTAGGGCTGATTGAGAGGCAGACAAATAATGCCAACCCTGTCTGAACACAGGAGGTTGGTAGATTCGTATAAGCTTAACCCAACTTTTGGGGCAGTTGCCTCTACAGCAGGATAAACAAGGTACCTTTTTCTTCTTTTTTTACTGCTCCTTTTCTCAGTTTTTTTGGCTAGCCTAGTTAGCTTAGTTGGTAGTGCGTCTGCCTTGAAAGTTCCTTTGTATCCAGTAAATCTTCATGTGTTCCCAATGTTGTTCTCTTCTCTCTTCTGTCCATGTTGCTCCCCCTGTTCTTCTTCTTTTCTCTTCAAATCCTTTGAATTCCTGTACTTTCCGTCTGAAAATATTCCTGTTTTCAATATCACTATTTGTACAAAATTTATCCTACAGCCTAAATGAATCATCCTATCTAGGGCTGATTGAGAGGCTGACAAATAATGCCAACATTGTCTGAACACAGGAGGTTGGTAGATTCGTATAAGCTTAACCCAACTTTTGGGGATAAACAAGGTATCTTTTGGGGATAAACAAGGTACAGCAGGATAAACAAGGTATCTTTTTCTTCTTTTTTTTTTACTGCTCCTTTTCTCAGTTTTTTTTTTTGGATAAACAAGGTTTTTTTTTTTTTTTTTTTTTTTACTGCTCCTTTTCTTAGTTTTTTTTTTTTTTTTTTTTGAGGTTGGTGTTTAGATTTTTTTCTCAGTATGATAAAGAGGGAACTGTAACTTTCATCCAAACTTTGAGAGTTATGTTAAAGTTCCTATATTTATTTTACCATTCAAATTATGTATTTTCATTTTCAGAACTTGCAGTCATTGAACACATTGATTTGTTTTTGGATGTCAACTTCGAGTCCAAAACTCTATCGGGAGAAGCTCACTATGTGATTAGGAGGAAAGATCCTAATGTTACCAATGTTGTAAGTAAATCAAAGGGTCTATAGTTAAGTGTGGCTGGGTGACTTCAAACAGGAAGTATACCAGCCTGAAATTTCCCTTGCTAAAGAAATAGCAAAGGTTGAGTGTGAAGGGCATCTACTCGTAAATTTTTGTAACAAAACCAAATGTCAGTCCAAAGCAATCATCCTAGGGCTGATTTCAACGCCAACAAGAAAGACCAACCTTGTCTGAACATGGGAAAAGCTGAAGAAAAAGAAGAAGACTATTAGGTGAAACCATTCTGAAAAAGTAGATAAAGTTTCAACCCCTACCTACAGTGTTTGTATGGAGCTTTACAAATTTACCAAGTCTTCAATAATATACCTATAAAAAGGAAGGAAGGAATTTTTAATTGTGAAGCATACTTAAATGCTTGTCACAAATATTGTTCCCCAATTATTATACCTAGATAAATTTTATGACTTGACTTGGACTTGAACCACCAACCTCCAAATTCAAAGTCGAATGCATTAGGTAACCACTGCACCACTGCAATAAAATGATGATTCTTTCAACAGATCATGGACGTGTACAATTTGACGATTCTTGATATCCAGGAAAAGAATACAAAATCTACCCTGAGCTACAACATTGGAACCCATGTTGATAACTTTGGTAGTAAGCTGGATATTACACTGCCGCCAAAGGACAAGGACCATAACAGGTAAATTAATTATTGTATTTCAAAAAAAAAAATAAAAAAAATATTAATAAATAGAATATATATGTATCTTAAAAATAAATGCAAATAATCATTAAAAATAATTATTTTTTTAGATAAGAATCTTCACAATTAAAAGGACAATTGAGATTGGACATCTCAATTAATGACAAATCTCAATTGTCTTTTTAATTTTCATTAGAATATACCTTGTTTATCCTGTCTGAAAAGTCCTTTTACCCTACCTGTCTAGCTTTTTACTTTCTTTGATGAGTGTCAAGCATCAAGGCCATGTGTGGTATGAGTTTGATTCTCAACTAAATTACCTACCTGTCTAGCTTTTTACTTTCTTTGATGAGTGTCAAGCATCAAGGCCATGTGTGGTATGAGTTTGATTCTCAACTAAATTAATATAGTTGTCATATTATGCTGATAGGGGGGTTTTGGGTTCAAACAAAGAAATAAAAACACAGGTTTTTGAATTTTGAATTTTGTTTTATTTCCTATTAACTTCTTACATCAATAATAATTTTCGGACTTTTCTTTTTTGGATGCTTTTTCTTAAATTTTCATTTTTGCCTTCTTGAATTTGTATACTTTCGAGACTTCAAAATTTTGATTTCTTCATTTGTATTTAGATTGTTTCTTAGTCCGTGGAATTTTGGTTCAATTTTGATTTTCTCTTGAATTTCGATGCCTCAACTCCGTGGAATTTTGATTGTTTCTTGATTTTTGATCATGTCTTGGTCCGTGGAATTTTGGATCAATTTTGATTTTCTTTTGAATTTAGATGCTTTGACTCAGCGGAATTTTGATAGCTTCTTGAATTTTGATAATTTCTCAGTTCGTGAAATTTTGGGTCAATTTTGATTTTCTTTTGAATTTGGATGCTTCGACTCAGCGGAATTTTGATAGCTTCTTGAATTTTGATGATTTCTCAGTTCGTGAAATTTTGGGTCAATTTTGATTTTATAGCCTCTTGAATTTTGATGATTTCTTAATCTGCAAAATTTTGAGTCAATTTTGATTTTCTTTTGAATTTGGATGCTTCTACTCAGCGGAATTTTGATAGCTTCTTGAATTTTGATGATTTTTCAGTTCGTGAAATTTTGGATCAATTTTGATTTTCTTTTGAATTTGGATGCTTTCGATTTCGTGGAATTTTGATAGCCTCTTGAATTTTGATGATTTCTTAATCTGCAAAATTTTGGGTCAATTTTGATTTTCTTTTGATTTGGATGCTTTTGAATCCATGGAATTGTGATAGCTTCCCGTGGAATTTTGGATCAATTTTGATTTTCTTTTGAATTTGGATGCTTTGACTCAGCGGAATTTTGATAGCTTCTTGAATTTTGATGATTTCTTAATCTGCAAAATTTTGGGTCAATTTTGATTTTCTTTTGAATTTGGATGCTTTTGAATCCATGGAATTTTGATAGCTTCTTGAATATTGATGATTTCTCAGTTCGTGAAATTTTGGGTCAATTTTGATTTTGTCTTGAATTTGGATGCTTTTGAATCCATGGAATTTTGATAACTTCTTCAATTTTGATTATTTCTTACTCTGCGTAATTTTGGGTCAATTTTGATTTTCTCTTGAATTTGGATGCCTCAACTCCGTGGAATTTTGATGGTTTCTTGATTTTTGATCATGTCTTGGTCCGTGGAATTTTGGGTCAATTTTGATTCTCTTTTGAATTTGGATGCTTTGACTCAGCGAAATTTTGATAGCTTCTTGAATTTTGATTATTTCGTAGTCCGTGCATTTTGGGTCAATTTTGATTTTCTCTTGAATTTGGATGCCTCAACTCCGTGGAATTTTGATGGTTTCTTGATTTTTGATCATGTCTTGTTCCGTGGAATTTTGGTTCAATTTTGATTCTCTTTTGAATTTGGATGCTTTGACTCAGCGGAATTTTGATAGCTTCTTGAATTTTGTCTTAGTCCATGAAATTTAATTTGGTTCAATTTTGATTCTCTTTTGAATTTGGATGCTTTGACTCAGCGGAATTTTGATAGCTTCTTGAATTTTGATCATGTCTTAGTCCATGAAATTTAATTTTGTTCAATTTTGATTCTCTTTTGAATTTAAATGCTTTCGACTCCGTGGAATTGATAGCTTCTTGAATTTTGATTATTTCGTAGTCCGTGGAATTTTGGGTCAATTTTGATTTTGTGAATTTGGATGCTTTTGACTTTCTGTGGAATTTTGATAGCTTCTTTTATTTTGATTATTTCTTAGTCCGTGCAATTTTGATTTTGCCTTGAATTTGGATGTTTTTGACTCCGTGGAATTGATAGCTTCTTGAATTTTGATTATTTCGTAGTCCGTGGAATTTTGGATCAATTTTGATTTTCTTTTGAATTTAGATGCTTTGACTCAGCGGAATTTTGATAGCTTCTTGAATTTTGATAATTTCTCAGTTCGTGAAATTTTGGGTCAATTTTGATTTTCTTTTGAATTTGGATACTTTCGACTTTGTGGAATTTTGATAGCCTCTTGAATTTTGATGATTTTTTAATCTGCAAAATTTCGGGTCAATTTTGATTTTCTTTTGAATTTGGATGCTTCGACTCAGCGGAATTTTGATAGCTTCTTGAATTTTGATGATTTCTCAGTTCGTGAAATTTTGGGTCAATTTTGATTTTCTAGCCTCTTGAATTTTGATGATTTCTTAATCTGCAAAATTTGGACTTCAAAATTTTGATTTCTTCATTTGTATTTAGATGGTTTCTTAGTCCGTGGAATTTGGGTTCAATTTTGATTTTGTCTTGAATTTGGATGTTTTCAACTCCGTGGAATTTTGATGGTTTCTTGATTTTTGATCATGTCTTGGTCCGTGGAATTTTGGATCAATTTTGATTTTCTTTTGAATTTAGATGCTTTGACTCAGCGGAATTTTGATAGCTTCTTGAATTTTGATCATGTCTTAGTCCATGAAATTTAATTTCGTTCAATTTTGATTTTCTCGTGAATTTGAATGCTTTTGACTTCGTGTGGAATTTTGATAGCTTCTTGAATTTTGATTATTTCTCAGTCCGTGCAATTTTGATTTTGCCTTGAATTTGGATGTTTTTGACTCCGTGGAATTGATAGCTTCTTGAATTTTGATTATTTCGTAGTCCGTGGAATTTTGGATCAATTTTGATTTTCTTTTGAATTTAGATGCTTTGACTCAGCGGAATTTTGATAGCTTCTTGAATTTTGATCATGTCTTAGTCCATGAAATTTAATTTAGTTCAATTTTGATTTTCTCGTGAATTTGAATGCTTTTGATTTTGACTTCGTGTGGAATTTTGATAGCTTCTTTTATTTTAATTATTTCTCAGTCCGTGCAATTTTGATTTTGCCTTGAATTTGGATGTTTTTGACTTTGTGGAATTGATAGCTTCTTGAATTTTGATGATTTTTTAATTTGCAAAATTTTGGGTCAATTTTGATTTTCTTTGGAATTTGGATGCTTCGACTCAGCGGAATTTTGATAGCTTCTTAAATTTTGATAATTTCTCAGTTCGTGAAATTTTGGGTCAATTTTGATTTTCTTTTGAATTTGGATGCTTCGACTCAGCGGAATTTTGATAGCTTCTT
>NW_007378877.1:5278-23191 GCF_000475195.1 Diaphorina citri | reverse complement strand
ATGTACAAATTTTATCCTACAGCCTTTAAATTTTTAATCATCCTATCTTACCAGGTGGTGTTTAGTGGTCAAGACGTTGCCTAGTAACAAGGAGGGCGATGGGTTCAATTTTCCCCGCCTGATAGGTAATGGAATTTTATTTCCTTCCAAATAATTTGAGGGGAAATTTTGGGACCTACCCAATAATTAAGTAGTAGCCTACTTTGCCTGGCTCAGTAAGGACTTTTCAGTCCCATATCTGACAGTATAATAAGTAAGCACTTATTATTAATTTTGATTATTACTCTAGGGGGCTCGATTGAAGAGGCTGGACAAATAATGCGGCTCAAAAAACCCTCTGGTCTGAAGCACAGGAAGAGGTGGTAATCATATCGTATAGCTTAACCCAACTTTTGGTAGTTGCACCCTACAGCAGGATTAAACAAGGTATCTTTTTCTTCTATTTTACTGCTCCTTTTCTCAGTTTTTTTGGCCCAGCCTAAGTTAGCTTAGTTGGTAGTGCGTCGCCTTGAGAAGCCACTAGGGCCAGCGGGTTGATTCACCGCCCAGGGCGGATTTATCCTTGATAGGGATAATTGTTCGTTCTTCGGAATTGGCTGGCTTTTCCATATCCTGGTCTTCAAACATTGCTCTCTTCGATTTCGGAGACAATAAAGGTGACCATAGACCTAAGTGCCACCATGGTTCTGCCTCTGTCAAACCCCTTAAAAAAAAAAAAAAAAAAAAAAAAAATCAGTTTTTCTGAGGTTGGTTTTTAGATTTTTTTTTCTCAGAAAGAAAGAGAGGGAACTGTAACTTTCATCCAAACGTTGAAAGTTATGTTAAAGTACCTATATTTATTTTACCATTCGAGTTACATATTTTTATTTTCAGAACTTGCAGTCATTGAACACATTGATTTGTTTTTGGATGTCAACTTTGAGTCCAAAACTCTATCGGGAGAAGCTCACTATGTGATTAGGAGGAAAGATCCTAATGTTACCAATGTCGTAAGTAAATCAAAGGGTCTATAGTTAAGTGTGGCTGGGTGACTTCAAACAGGGAGTATACCAGCCTGAAATTTCCCTTGCTAAAGAAATAGCAAAGGTTGAGTGTGAAGGGCATACTCGTAAATTTTTGAAACAAAACCAAATGTCAGTCCAAAGCAATCATCAACCTTGTCTGATTTCAAGGCCAACAAAAAAGACCAACCTCGTCTGAACATGGGAAAAGGTGAAGAAAAAGAAGAAGACTGTTAGGTGAAACCATTCTGAAAAATTTGACCCGATTACATTACTTTCCTTCCTATAGGATAAGGAAAGTAAAAAGTAGATAAAGTTTCAACCACTACCTACAGTGTTCGTATGGAGCTTTACAAATTTACCAAGTCTTCAATAATATAAAAAGAGGAAGGAAGGAATTTTGAATTGTGTTTTCAGAGATGGAAATTGTGGAGAAACGAGAACCTGCGTTTTCTATGTAAGATTATATTTGTGTTGAGTGTTGATGTGAGCGCCACAGTTTCAACCCCTACCTACAGTGTTTGTATGGAGCTTTACAAATTTACCAAGTCTTCAATAATATATAAAAAGAGGAAGGAAGGAATTTTTAATTGTGTTAAGCATACTTAAATGCTTCTCACAAATAAATATTGTTCCCCAATTATTATACCTAGATAAATTTTATGACTTGACTTGGACTTGAACCACCAACCTCCAAATTCAAAGTCGAATGCATTAGGTAACCACTGCATCACTGCAATAACATGATGATTCTCACTTTTCATTTATATTAGCTATTAAAAACAAGCAAATTACAAAGCAAACAAAAATAAATATAAAATGAATTTTAAAAATTGCCGCCGGTACAGCTGTCTCACGTCGTCCGAGCTCATCTCAGCCCTGTTCATAAACACACCCTCAAGTCCCGGCGGGGTCAAAGTTTTTTCGTCTCTGTGCTTGGAGTTCGTGGTGCACTCAGCCTCATGAGGACAATTGAGTAGCTACTTTAATTGAGAACTATTAGCGATCAGTGGCGGCATTACAAGTCAAAGAAACAAGCCATGATAAATAATATGGTGATTGAGTGAATGGCAAACTTGTAATACTGTGATACCCACAAAGTTGTGAAGAGGCTACTGCTTCACCTTGACCACTACACCACCGAGGTAGGTAGCGCCTTGACCACTACACCACCGAGGTAGGTAGCGCCTTGACCACTACACCACCGAGGTAGGTATTCCATACCTCGGCTGGGATTGAACCCACGCCCTCCTGTTTACCAGGCGAGCGCCTTGACCACTACACCACCGAGGTAGGTATTCCATACCTCGGCTGGGATTGAACCCACGCCCTCCTGTTTACCAGTCGAGCGCCTTGACCACTACACCACCGAGGCAGGTTCCGATAATATTCACGATTCACGATTTATTTCTTCAGAGTGGAGCTGATTATCAGATACAAAACCTCCCCCACATCAAGTGCCCTGCAATGGCTTGAACCCGAACAGACAGCGGGCAAAACCAAACCGTACATGTTCAGCCAGTGTCAGCCGATACATTGTCGTTCCATGATACCGGTACAGGATACACCGTCAGTGAAGCAGACTTATACTGCTACTATTACAGCACCTAAAGGTTTTTCTTGGGAGTTTTAAATATCCGTGGTGTGAATTTTTGATCTTCTGAGGATATCTTCTTCAATTTTGATTGCTTGTTGTGGATTTTGTGTGTTGTCTTTGGTAATTTTGATTTCTCGTTGTGGAGTGTGAAACGTTGGCATGATATTTGGTGTCTTCTTGTAAAGATACTTGGATTTTTGACTTTTGACGTTAAATTTTGATTTTCTTTCTGTAGATACTCGTAAGTATATCTTCGAATTTCGATTTTTTGTTGTGGGTTTTCTTCTGTGTGATGTTTCTTCTTTTCGAGTGAATAATTTTGAGTTTTATTTCTTTTTCTTCAATAGGCGTGGTGATGTGTACTTGGATTTTGATTTTTGGATCTTTTGTTTGTGGAGAGGAAAATCACGGGCAGATTGAGAGGAGAGGCTGAGAGACACTTTGATGCTCTGTCTGGACTGAAGGATTTGAAACAAGCGGTAAGTTCTAAAAAGGGCCACTCTGGGATTCAAAAAGGAACGCCCTGGATTTTCAAAAAGGGCGGCATTACCAGTGTAAAATTGAAAGATTGAAATGTGGAAATTGATTACAAAAGAGGCACTTACACTTGGTTAGTAATGCTGTGGTATCCACAAACCTTTTAAAAGGCTCTGCTTGACCACCAAGAATCTGAGATTTGATTTTTTTTTTCCATTTGTACCTACCTTGGATAGCCATTTTATTTATTTGTCAACAAGGCATTTTTCATTCTTTTTCTTCTTCATTTCAGCTGAAAACTCTGGGTGAGGACAATCCGTTGACCAAACTGATAGTTGACTTGAAGCATACACATCCTGATGACGCCTTCTCTACCTGTCCTTATGAGAAGGGACATACATTCCTATTCTATCTGGAACAACTGTTAGGAGGCCCTAGTAAGTACATAAAGACTTAATAAAATCTCCTTCTGACACAGAATTAATATTAGGCCTGAAGAGCTCAAATCTGATAAAATGGCCAAGTTCCTATCTAAAACTAGCTGAATTCCGTCGCTTCGCTCCGGAATCCCGCTAGTTCATCCGACTAGTATAGTTCTGTGTGGTCCAAACCATAGAAAGTAAAAAACGACCCCACTTGATGTCGACCCCACTTGAGTGGGAAAAGACTAAGTAAAAGAAGAAGATTGGCTCAATCTTCTTGACCATGAATATTGGCCTAGCATACCCGAAGTCCCAGGTTCAATCCCCGGGGGAGTAACAAGTTGTTTTTTGATAATAATGTATTTATTCTGTGTATCCTTCAGCGAGGAAAAGTTTTCTCTCCCGCAGTCTCTGCACTCTGTGTATTTCTTATGGAGATTTCAGCGATCAAAAATTGATCATATCTCAGGTTCGGTTTAGATTTTCGCAAAATCCTTTCTTATTGCACACCTAGACCTCTAGACCATAAAAGGAATATTCCTACCAAATTTCAGCTTTCTAGGTGTTGTTCTGGAGATAGAGCGATCAGTGTGTGAAATGTGAATGGATCTCGTTCTTATGTATAATATAAGATTGTCGACCTATAAATATTTTTTTTTTCTTCAAACTGCATTCCCTGCCAGCCTAGTGAGCTTGGTTGGTAGTGCGTCTGCCTTGTAAGCGCTAGTCCGCGGGTTCGATTTATGCTTGAGACGAACTTTATCGGAAAGGCTGGCTTTCTCCTATCATGTCTTCCTTTTCTCTTCGATTTCAGGACGATAAGACTTTAGTAGTTCCTGTCCCCTCTATCAAACCTACCAACGCAACGTAAGACTTTGGAGTCCGTTTTTCATCAGCAGTTTCAATAATAAAGTCTCGTTTATTGGCCGTATATTAATTTTTGTTACAATAATAAGCAGAAAAAAATGATCTTTTGAAGAAATCCTCAGAAGTAATCTTTCAACATTTCTCAATTTTTCCCCAGAGGATTTCGAGCCCTGGCTGAAGAAATACCTGGCAGAATTCGCTCTCCAGTCTATAGACACGGATAATTTCAAGGCTCATCTTACCTCTCACTTTGCACATAAACCTGAAATTAATCAGATTGAATGGGATCTATGGTTGAATACAACTGGAATGCCCCCTCATATTCCCAAGTAAGTTAAAAACCTTAGGGGGTTTTTTTCTTCTCTGAATCGGCGGTATTTCGGCAGCTTTTTGGCTGTATAACTCACTAAACGGTAAGAGATATTGCAAAACTTATAACAGAAGACCCCCCCCCAAATTCATAAAAAAAAAACTTTAATTAACATCGGAGTACCTGACGGTTAGCTGTGTTTCGACCGCTTTTGGGCGGTTTTCAGCTGTTCTGACCAAACAGTTAGAGATATTCAAATAAGGAAAGTCGTGTGGTGTTTACACAAGATTTTGTTGCTATCCGATCATTTTCCCAGGTATGACACAAGTCTACAAGATGTCTGCAACAATCTAGCCAGCCGCTGGATCTCCTGGAATCACACCAAGGAGACTCCAGATGTAACTTTCAATTTCACCTTTCAATACTTCAAAGCTTGTGGGTTTGTTGGTGTAAACCTGTGACTTTAGATACCCTCACAGAAAGAAGTCTAGCGGGGTAAAATTACATGATCATGAAGGCCATTTCTCCTCACTGTGGGTTTGTTGGTGTAAACCTGTGACTTTAGATACCCTCACAGAAAGAAGTCTAGCGGGGTAAAATTACATGATGATGAAGGCCATTTCTCCTCACTAAAACGGAAAATGACACGATTTCGAATAGGAAAATTCTCGTGCAAAAGTGATAATGTGTCGATTTTATTGTGCTAACGTGTTGTTGAACAGTTTTAGACTCCATGATGACTAATTTTGATATGTTTACAATGAATCTGTCAAAGACTGGGCAAAATAAAACAAGTCATAACAAAGTTATGACCGTTTCAAATCTTGCGTTCTTATTGGGACACCCTGTATAAGAAAGACTGAAAGAATGAGGAAAGAAGAGAGTAGAGGATAGGACATGGGAGGGAATGATGAAAATTAAGAGAAAAAGAAAGACTGGAAGAATGAGGAAAGAAGTTGAGAGAGCAAGGTAAAAAGTAAATAGGAGAAAATATGAAAGAGGAGAGAAGAAAGCTGTGGGTAAACAGTGAAGGATAGGATACGCGAGAGAATGATGAAAATTAAGAGAAAAAGAAAGACTGGAAGAATGAGGAAAGAAGTTAAGAGAGCAAGGTAAAAAGTAAATAGGAGAAAATATGAAAGAGGAGAGAAGAAAGCTGTGAGTAAAGGATAGGATACGAGAGAGAATGATGAAAATTAAGAGAAAAACAAAGACTGGAAGAATAAGGTGGAGAGAAAATAGGAAATATGTATGCGAGAGAATCAACTTTGGTTAACGATGAGTTTAATGAGGTAAGAGACATAAAGGGTTAAAATTGATTGAAGGAAGTAAGGTCTAGTGTTATTATTGGGTTAGGTTAAACACGAAAAAGAGCTTTCTTAAATGAGCAGTGACAGTGTTATTATAGGGTTAGGTTAAACACAAAAATCTGGCCTCGCGTAAGATATCCGAGCGGTGTTCTGTGTGGTCCAAACCGGAACTTGTGAAAGAAGCAGCTGATGAATTTAACGAGGAAAGAGAGACAAGGGGTTGATTGATCGAGCAAAGCAAGGTTTAGTGAAGTATTAGATTTTTTTTCGTGAACTTAAAAAAAAGTGTTTCACTGCCATTTATATCTCGAAGCAATGAAACTACTGCTACATTAGACTCGTGTGGTCTGTGTCTTAGCATGCCCATCCCGTAGATTGGCTCTCATTAGATGGGAGAGCCACCAATATTTCCCATTTATGTTTTCTATACCTTTGGTGGATTTCACCAACAACTGAATGAGAGATTTCACTAATGGGAGAATTTTTAATCATCCAAAAGTTAGTTTTTAATAACGCAAAAAGGAGTTTTTAATGATCCTGAAAGCGGTTTTTAGTGATCCAAAAAGAAGGAGTTTGTCCTTTATTTCCAGCCATTCTGTTCATATATGGGTGCTATTTTTATCTGTCCATTCCTTTTTCCCAGGTATGACACAAGTCTACAAGATGTCTGCAACGATCTAGCCAACCGCTGGATCTCCTGGAATCACACCAAGGAGACTCCATTCAGCAAACAGGACCTGGCCGCTTTTACTCCTGGACATAAGATAGAATTCCTGGCCAAATCTTCTTCATATATTGGTGCTATTTTTATCGATCCATTCCTTTATTTCCAGCCATTCCGTTCATATATGGGTGCTATTTTTATCGATCCATTCCTTTTTCCCAGGTATGACACAAGTCTACAAGATGTCTGCAACAATCTAGCCAGCCGCTGGATCTCCTGGAATCACACCAAGGAGACTCCATTCAGCAAACAGGACCTGGCCGCTTTTACTCCTGGACATAAGATAGAATTCCTGGCCAAATCTTCTTCATATATTGGTGCTATTTTTATCGATCCATTCCTTTATTTCCAGCCATTCCGTTCATATATGGGTGCTATTTTTATCGATCCATTCCTTTTTCCCAGGTATGACACAAGTCTACAAGACGTCTGCAATGATCTAGCCAGCCGCTGGATCTCCTGGAATCACACCAAGGAGACTCCATTCAGCAAACAGGACCTGGCCGCCTTTACTCCTGGACAGAAGATAGAATTCCTGGCCAAATCTTCTTCATATATTGGTCCTATTTTTATCGATCCATTCCTTCATTTCTAGCCATTTTGTTCATATATGGGTGGTATTTTTATCTGTCCAATCATTTTCCCAGGTATGACACAAGTCTACAAGATGTCTGCAACGATCTAGCCAATCGCTGGATCTCCTGGAACCACACCAAATCCCCTCCATTCAGTAAACAAGACCTGGCCGCTTTTACTCCTGGACAGAAGATAGAATTCCTGGCCAAATCTTCTTCATATATATTGGTGCTATTTTTATCTATCCATTCCTTTATTTCTAGCTTTTTTGTTAATACATGTGTGCTATTTTTAGCTATCCATTCCTTTATTTCCAGCCATTCTGTTCATATATGGGTACTGACACAGTGGTGGTGACACATTTTTATCGATCCATTCCTTTATTTCTAGCCATTTTGTTAATACATGTGTGCTATTTTTACATGGTTTTATTATCTGACCATTCCTTTATTTCCAGCCATTCTGTTCATATATGGGTGCTTTTTTTATCTGTCCATTCCCTTTTCCCAGGTATGACACAAGTCTACAAGACGTCTGCAATGATCTAGCCAATCGCTGGATCTCCTGGAACCACACCAAATCTCCTCCATTCAGTAAACAAGACCTGGCCGCTTTTACTCCTGGACACAGAAGATAGAATTCCTGGCCAAATCTTCTTCATATATTGGTGCTATTTTTATCGATCCATTCCTTTATTTCTAGCTATTTTGTTAATACATGTGTGCCATTTTTATCTATCCATTCCTTTATTTCCAGCCATTCTGTTCATATATGGGTGCTGACACATTTTTATCGATCCATTCCTTTATTTCTAGCTTTTTTGTTAATACATGTGTGCTATTTTGGGACATCCAGGGGGCAGGCCTCTGTTTCGCCAGGAATGTGTGAAACGGGGCGTGCTTGTCAAAGAGAGACTTTTTTTTGAAGTTAAGCAAGGTTTATATACTTTGTCACGGCTTATACACTAGCCAAGGATTTAAAGCTGGGAGACTTGGACAGCGCAGAGAAGAAAGCCGAGAGCAAAGGATAAGATACAAGAATGATGAAAGAGAAAAAGAAAGACTGGAAGAAGTGAAGAGAGAAAAGTGGAAAGACTAGAAAGTAAATTGGAGAAAATACAGGGTGACCCAGCGTTACCTGACGAATTTAATTTGCCCATAACTTTGTTGTAGCTTGTTGAAATGAACATAACTGAGTTCAGAACAAAATAAGCTTTTGTTACAATGTAGTCGTGAACCACGCAACATCGAGCTTTCGCTGTGGTGGCATTTCTTAAAAGTAGTGAATTTTTTTACTAATGCTCAGAGGAAGTTTCGCACCTATTTTGATTTTCCTCCCTCCTCAACCAATCTTAGCTCGTGCAACCCTTTAAAACAAGGTCTATATTGATAAGACAAGGATTCTGGACTGGTGCTTTTCATCGAGAAATTCGTGCTCTAGTCCAGGAAGTGCTAGAGACAGTTTGTCGAATTTTGAACCAGGTTGAGTGTTTTCAAAATGAGGGCGATTTTTCGGCTAGCGTCGTCTTCCACACCTGATCACCATCACAAACAAAATGACTGAGGAAAGAAGAGAGAACAAAGACTGAGGAAAGAAGAGAGAAGAGGACATGGGAGGGAATGGTGAAAATTAAGAGAAAAAGAAAGACTGGAAGAATGAGGAAAGAAGTTAGGAGAGCAAGGTAAAAAGTAAATAGGAGAGAATATGAAAGAGGAGAGGAGAAAGCTGTGAGTAAAGGATAGGATACGAGAGAGAATGATGAAAATTAAGAGAAAAAGAAAGACTAAAGGAAAGAGGTGAAGAGAAAATGGGAAATATGTATGCGAGAGAATCAGCTTTGGTTAACTATAAATGCATTTTAAAGACTGGAGAGTATTGGAGACTTGGAGAGAAAAGAGCACTTTGGATGAGGAGAAAAAATGAGAGAATGATGTAAGGAAATTAACAGGGACAATCTATCGAAATTAAGCGTGCCGGGAGGCGCGCGAACGTCAAGAGTTCGAAGCGCCGCCCAGCCGATATTAATACATACTACAGAAGGGAGTAAAGGGGGTCCTGGTTTCATTAAGAATATAATAACGAGCTAGAGGGAGATTTAATGTTTTTAATAAATCAATACCCATTTTTTGTTTGTTAATATTATAGAATTTTATATCGCTAATAAAGGTTTTGTAAAATAATTTTGATTTTATGCATTTATCACCACCCACTTTTATAAAATAGAGTTGTTTTTCTTTTCCATTTTATTTGCAGTAGAAACAATAATTAGTAGTAGGGGATAAAGAAATTTGGCTGAGAACTTAGCCACCAATATTTTGGTTCAAAGCATTAAGAAACCCACACACCAGGCACAAAATCCAAGTCAACTACAAAGGGTGCTATCATCAAAGGCACAGTAGCATGAGTTTCTACCATGATTGCAAGAGGGTTTAAAAACAAATACCTATCAATCAATAATTGTTCTATCATGGGATGGGTCGATGTACGAAGCCTCTCCACCAATTTTGATCATTGTATCTCTGCTCCCTCTTGATGTCATTCCAGTTTCCTTGTTTTCTTTGAATATTGGCTCTGATGACATCATTATATTGGTATCTCGGTCTTCCTCTTGGTCTCATACCTTCCATTGTCATCTCATACATTTTCTTTGGTAGTCTCTCACTGCTCATTCTTTTCATATGTCCATACCGCCTAAGTCTTCCTTATAAAAAAAAAAAAAAAAAAAAAAAAAAACACAAAATTTGGGGATTTTTTACAAAAAAGGAGCAAAATATAATTCAACATTTTTCTTTATTTTACACAACAGCAGAAAACAGATTAAAGGGACTTCTCTTTCAGATGTCAAAATGGAATATTTGCAAAGAGATTGTTTTGTCTGGGTTTAAAAGTGTGTTGGGGATCTCAATGAACTTTGTAGGATCTATGTGTCGTAAAAGATAGAAGGGGGTTTGGATTTTCAAGCGATACTACTAGCATTTGATGCCTATTCCGTGGCCACAGATCTGCGCATTCTCCTTAGCAACGGGACCGGTAATAGCACTACCTGTAAACAGAAGAGAAGAAAACACAATAGAGATAGACATAGCACCTGTTTGTGTAGTTGCAATTAAGACTAGGAGATCTGACCATTAGGTCTCACCTGTTTTTTGTGCTAGTTGCCAATTAGACCTGGTCATTTTGATATCGGAACTTGATTGACATTATATTATATGAGATTCTCCTTATTTAGCTATTCAAGCAACATAAATATCAACTTATTCTAAGGGTATTTTGACTAGTACATGATTGAGGCAGATTTCAAAGAATTATCAACTTGTTTAGGACCACTCCCGAGATTTTGAAAGTACATAGGAAATACAGTATTTTTGTACTAATGAGAAAATGATCGTATGAACCATGTTTCTTTTACTGAGTTTCTAAACCAAAAAATTGATTTGCCAGTCCTCTTTAGGGAATAAAATCTTTTGACAGAAGCCGTGCTCAAAAAATAAAATAATAATAATAAAGTTGCTTACCTTTCATTTCTCCTTTATTGTTGACTATGACCCCCGCATTATCCTCAAAGTATATAAACACCCCGTCCCTCCTTCTGAAAGGTTTCCGTTGCCGAATGACCACCGCAGGCATGACCTTCTTTCTCAGTTCAGGTTTACCTTTCTTCACGGTGGCAACAAACATGTCTCCTGAGCCAGCAGCGGGAAGTCTGTTCAGACGACCTGAGAAGAAAAAGAGTGGGGATGAGAACAGAGGCAATCATGAACCTTTTTTTCAGTCATTGTTAGCCAGTAGAATACAGCTAAGAAATCAGTTTTGCAGCGGGAAGTCTGTTCAGACGACCTGAGAAGAAAAAGAGTGGGGATGAGAACAGAGGCAATCATGAACCTTTTTCTCAGCCATTGTCTTAGCCAGTAGAATACAGCTAAGAAATCAGTTTTCTCTAATTCTGAGGTACTCATTGTTGTGGCCAGTCACTGAGGTTTTGTGAAATGATTTGCTACTTTTCAAAAATAAAGTTTTCAGTCTTCTTTTGAGTTTTGCTCTGAACCAAAATGTTCTCTCTTCCTAACATATCTAACATATAACATTGGCGCGGTCGGCAGTTTTTCTCTTGTTACTTTTCATACCTACCTACGTGGATATCATCATGCCCGATTCAGTTCCAGAAGCGAATGGATCGCATTCAGATTTGGCTAGTAGCCTTGTGCAAGCTCTTGATCGACTTATACAAAACCGGAATCCGTTTGAACAGAGGAAGATTCAATGTAAGATAGCACCGTATGATGAAAAGAATGAAACATTCCGATCTTATCTGCAGAGATTAGACAACTATTTCGCGATTTCGGACATCGAACTAGGTAATATCCTTAGAGTTCGTTTGTTGATAGCAAATTTGAGTCCTCAACTTTACCAGACGTTATCAGCTCTGACATCTCCTGGTTTGCCTAGCGAGAAATCATATGTAGAGCTTTGTGAGTTATTGAAAAATCATTTGTGTCCAACTCCCAATGAGATTTGGGAACAACACAAATTCGTCAACACAGTACAAGGTGCATCTGAAACTGTCAATCAGTTCATTACAAATCTAAAACAAAAGGCTATAACTTGTAATTTCACTTGTTCTAGTTGTAATTCCACTACTCAGGATGATCATATTCGATCCCAGTTTATACGTGGTTTATCTGATGGTGCCATACGTGAGAGACTTTTACAGGAAAAGTCCACGACCAGTCTCAAGGATTTGTTTGATATCGCTATCTGCATGGAAAGCTCAAAACAAGAAAGTTCTCAGATGAGCAACACAGGTAACAGATCTATGGTGTTAGACGAGATTGTGAACAAAGTGTTCAAACAGAGAGCCAAACAGCAGAATCAGACGTGTAACAATTGTGGTCTACAGTGGCCACATACACCTGATGAACCATGTAGTGCAAAAGATAAAATCTGTTATAATTGTGGTAAAATGGGACATTTTGCAAATTTATGCAGATCAGACGGCCATTCTAATAGGATCAAATTTGTCTCGTCTCCAAGATGTGAGAAAAGTCAGCGCGAGGATCCTGATGAACACATTTTCAGTGTGAATTCCAGGATTACAATCCTTGGTACCTTCCTCTAATCTAATAAACCAAATTGGTCCATATGGTGCCAACATAATTGTTTCATATCAATCATATCATAGAAAAAAATAGAATAGAAGATTGATATGATTTCCCCAATGTCTCTAGTCCTGAGTCTCAGATATCTGGTACTCCTGATACTAGTGGTGAAGTGTCACAGTCAGAGTTATCGGAATCTCCTAATGCTTCGTGTCCTGGCTCCATTCTATACTCTAAACCTCATAGTTCTGAAGAATCTGAAACTCGGAGTTCTGGAGAGTTTTGGAAACCAAATGGTCCGGAACCTGAAAGTTCTGGAGCTCCTGTCAGAAGATCTGGTCGAGTTGTAAATCCCCCTCAACGGTATGGATTCTCATAATAAGGCCCCGAGGGATGTTGTGGCCAGTCGCTGAGGTTTTGTGAAATGATTTGCTACTTTTCAAAAATAAAGTTTTCAGTCTTCTTTTGAGTTTTGCTCTGAACCAAAATGTTCTCTCTTCCTAACATATCTAACATATAACACTCATTATTGAGTTCCAAGGATGAACTCCACAAATTTTCATTTAGCTTGTTTGTAAAGTCCTGTTCCCACTTGTCACTTGGAAAAAAATTGCGTCATGTGTACTGGGAACACTCATTTAAATAATTGTTTACAGGACATTTGGAAAAAATCAGATGAAATTGATAAGTGGGAACAGGCCTTAAAAGGTTTGATTTGCTGTAAAAAGAAAACATACAAGATTCTAACCCCACTAGGATGTTTGAATGGAAACGTGTTTAACACAAGAGGACATTTGATGTCAATGTTTGGAGCTTATCAGGTCTTAGCTGAATAAAGCTTATGTATTATGTTCTTTTACACCCAACCACAAACCCACCTTTGACTCCTTGTACAGCAATGACAAACAAGTTCTTGGCTCCAGTGTTGTCTGCGCAGTTGATGACAGCACCTACAGGCAGGGCCAAGGAAATGCGAAACTTGGCTCCTGCGGAACCACCACGACCTGGAAAACAAAGGAAGAATAATGTGAGTAAATCAAATAGTCAATACCAGGAGAGTGCACAGACCAAGGGAGTTCGAAATGGGGTAGTTGAGTATAATTTTTTGCCGATATTTACCTACCATTCCTTCTAAAAGTTAGGTTAGTACGATAGGGTACTTTGGTGTTGTGCTTAATTTCACATCTTTCCTAGAAAATTTCAAAGACTGAAACAGTGCTAGCTTGAAGGGGGTGTTGTTTTTTAGATAAAGCATTCTTTTTCGAGTTTTCGCCCAATACTTCGAGACCTTTCTATTGCTAAGAATGTGTTTTCACGCGTTTTTAGTGACCATGTCAGCAAACGGTATTGCAAGTAGGCCAGGCGGCCGGAGCAGGCCTTTCAAAACAAATCTAAGTACGACTGTAATTCAGACGCACAACTTGCGTAGACGTTCTCAAGGAAGCTAAATTCAATAACTTACCTCTTTTGGACATTTTATTCTATTTTAATTTACAAAAAGAAACTAAAATTAAAGGTCCCTCGTGTTCGGGATCGACTTGAAATGGACGAGGATCTGTTTGTTTACATTCACTGTTATTGCAGTTTGATTGACAAAGGATTTTTTTCTCCCCCACGACGGCATGCGTGTTTTTTCCCTCGCAAAGTAAATACTCAGGGTATTTTTTTTAATGGTGGGATTTATAGCAAAATTCCCACAAAAATCTCGTCCTCAACACGCTCCCCTGTGCCAGATCCGGACGAGGATCTGTTTGTTTACATTCACTGTGATTGCAGTTTGATTGAGAAAGGATTTTTTTCTCCCCCACGACGGCATGTGTGTTTTTTCCCTGGCAAAGTAAATCCCTCACTTGTTTTAAATCCCGCAACAAGACGGATTTATTTTTGATCCGGCGATATTTTGATCAGCTTTTTGATAATTTTTTCTCATGTCTTCTCTTTAGTGAAATAAAAACCAATTTAAAAAGAACCAAACATTCCAAAACGAGACAAAATTCGGGATTATCCAACAAAAATTCGAACATCAGGTAACCAACTGATTGTGTAAACGGTTCCTGATTTTAGCCGGACTTTTTTTTACCCGGAAAAATGTACGGCAACAAGTGGGATCTGGCACAGGGGAGCGTGTTGAGGACGAGATTTTTGTGGGAATTTTGCTATAAATCCCACCATTAAAAAAAATACCCTGAGGACGAGTGAAATTACATGGGATTTTTATTGTCGTCCTCTAACAAACATAAATAGGTACCTACTGCCAAACTTTAACCGAAGATGTAAATATGTAATCTAAGTTTCGATTTTTTTTTTTTTTACATGGGAAAAAGTGTGGTACCTAATTAATGGTAATGGACGATTTCGACCGTAAAATCTCCAATTAAAGTTTAGTAAAATGCACCCATTGCTTACACTGTTTACTCAGGTCTTAGGTAGTTTTGGTAGATACATAATTATTAATTACATATTATTTACACTTGTATCGTCGTAAGATAAGAGCCAGCCTAGGCGGCGGAAAATCTCCAATTAAAGTTTAGTAAAATATGCACCCAGTTTACACTGTTTACTCAGGTCTTAGGTAGTATTAGGTAGGTACATATTATTTACACTCTGTATCGTCGTAAGGGCCAGCCGTTAGCGCGTTGTACTAGCACTCTGCACCTCCTAGGTCATGGGTTCGATTCCAACCCTGGGCAAATTTTTCTCAGAAGAAAAATTCGTTCTCAGAACAGCTATCCTCCTATCCTGTCATTCTCCTCTCTTCAATTTCGAGACGATAAGACCTCACTACCTTAGATGTTAAAGTTCCCTCTATCAAACCTCTGAAAAAAAAAAAAAAAAGTTTAATGTACGAACGTTAGTCAGGGTTGCAAATTTTTGCTTTAAATTACAATCCTTGGTACCCTCCTCTAATCATAAACCAAATTGGTCCATATGGTGCCAACATAATTGTTTCATATCGTCTCTTTTTCTTGATAATAATTATTTGAATTTGAATTTGAATTATAAAAGGGTAGGATGGTTGTAGACTGTGGTTTTGAGCCCCAAGTAAAGAGGAGGAACTAATAATATAATTATTGGAAATGAAAACATAAATAAATATAGGTATTTTTAAACACATTAAGGATCTATTAAGAAAGGTTTTGTTATGTATAAAAAATAGTAATAAGATTTAGAGAAGTAACTGAAAAATATGGAGATAGAAGTCCAACTTAGAAATTGAAAAATACAAAGAAAAAATAGAAGAGAAACAATACTTTCATTACTAGTATAGCTCCGCTATACTGTAGTAATAGAAAGTAAAAAGTGATGTTTGTCATTCAAAAATACACAGATGGACCAGTATTCAAAGGAAATACATCCAAGAATTGTAATCAAGAAAATAGACACACCACAAGATATCCTATTATACTTCTCATGGATTTCACCACTTAAAATGCTCAATCCAAGACTATCATACTGAACATTATGAATGTATTTATAAAATTGTGTAATCTTCCTATCACAGAAAGGTATCAATTAAACTTACATTTAGAATCAGAGACTTCCCTCACAAAATTTATTTCAACTTTAATAAAAGACAATAAATACAAGACAATAAATACAGAGGAGCTGTATTTATTGTCTTTTATTGACAATTAAAAATAAAAAGTTAGTCAACTTAAGTATGTATTATTTGTAAAAAAAAGGAAACTTTTGCACAGAATATAGTAGATAGATTGTTCATAATTAAAATTCAGACCCAAAAATGAAATTTAGACTTTCGGCCCTGATGGCCTCTGGAGCTGGAGCTCAAAATGGATATTTCAAAATTTTATTTTGAGGACTGAATTTCAAAATGAATAATTAGTGGGACCTATTTGAAGCATAAATCACCAATCAATATGAATTTTCCATTTTTGTTGCTTCCCCTATGTGTGAGAGAACAAGTAGGCCATAACGCCGGCCTTGGTTGTTGGATTGAGCTCAAACAGTACTACATTCTTTAAGACCTTTGATATGATGTATCACAAGTAGGAGCTTTTGAGAGAAATAAGAGTAGGTCAATTGTTCTTCAGTTTTTTTCCATTTGAAAAATTCACAGTGGTTGTTGAACTCTTTGAACTGACAAGATTGAATAGAAGACAACTGATACATTCCAACCATTATGGTCTATCAAATCAATTTGAGTGAAAAACAGGACAGAGCAGCCAGAGAAATTACAGGGATGTTTGTTTTTCTTCAAGGATACACTTTGACAAGAAATTTTGAGGTTGTCCTTTCTTGAAAAAGATTTCCCACATTAATTGCAAGTGAATTTACTCACAGTTTCATCAGAGGGAGGCTTCATAGAACAAAGCTTGTGATGTCAACTCAGATTTGACACCTCCATTAGCTTTCCACAGAACTCACACAGCTTCATCTTCCTTGAACTCATTGAACTGATCTCGTACCAACACAGACACAAGGCAATCCAGCAGGGACTATAGAGACACTGACTACTGACTTGATGACAGTAGACAAAAAAAAAGAGTAGGTACTTTATAGTAGGTAACAGAAACACTCACTTGTGACTTGAATTAGCGCAAGAATAAAAAGAGGTTGAGAAACTAATTACCTATTAGGTAAGTACCTACGAAAAACGAAATTTTACTTCAAATTCTTCAAAAGTTGTGAGGTCTTGACAAACAGAAAATAAAATTACAAGTCAATCAAAAATAAACAAAGAATTTATGGTGGGAAGGGACGTTTTTATGAAAAATAAAATCCCATCCCCCTACTGTTGTCATGGGATTTTTCTCGAAAAATCTCGTCCTCAACACGCTCCCCTGTGCTAGATCCGAACTTTTTGATGCAGTCGCTTGACTTCACATGAGCAAAAAAAGTAAATTGATTCAAGTACGGTATTTAATACCATGCTGTGGTAACGAGGATATTTGTAAAGCCTGGCCTCGGCAAGTGTAGCAATTGTATTTTATTTACCAATCAGATCAGTTGCGCTTAATCGATTATGTTTCAAAGTCTTAGGGCTAGGAAACAAATGAGGACTCGTACGAAATTTCGACTTTCAGTTTATTCTTCTTCGGAGTGCTTTGAATCGGATTTGAGATTTTCCCAACTTTTTACATATAAGGATATCAAATTGACCATTTATTTATAATTTTTTTACCCAGTTTGCAACTGCTCCATTGTACTATTTTATTTGACATCGAACCACTAAACACTAACCTCAGCCCGGTTCATTTAGTCAGCTAACGCCCCTCCCCACCCCCACCCTCACATGGAAGTGTGTTTATGACCGTTAGGGGGGCGTTAACCACTTTTAGGTTTACGTTTGCCCCTCTTGCATCTAAACCAAGCTGCAGCTTCTCGACTGGCGGTTAACGAGAGAGTCGCCATTTTTCTCGGTTAAGTGCGACAACTGATTTTTTTAATGCAGCCTGATTATTCCCACTACGAGATTTTTACCACTCTCTAATCTCGGGTTCTTGGGTTAAAGGGTTAAATAAAATACAAGCAAATAAATGTACAGCTATTTCATTAACCATCTAACGCGCTA
>NW_007378877.1:0-1040 GCF_000475195.1 Diaphorina citri | reverse complement strand
TCTTAGCTGAATAAAGCTTATGCATTATGTTCTTTTACACCCAACCACAAACCCACCTTTGACTCCTTGTACAGCAATGACAAACAAGTTCTTGGCTCCAGTGTTGTCTGCGCAGTTGATGACAGCACCTACAGGCAGGGCCAAGGAAATGCGAAACTTGGCTCCTGCGGAACCACCACGACCTGGAAAACAAAGGAAGAATAATGTGAGTAGATCAAATAGTCAATACCAGGAGAGTGCACAGACCAAGGGAGTTCGAAATGGGCAATGAAATACAAAAATTAACCATGTTAATCTTCTATGGGGTAGTTGAGTATAACTTTTTGCCGATATTTACCTACCATTCCTTCTAAAAGTTAGGTTAGTATGATAGGGTACTTTGGAGTTGTGCTTAATTTCACATCTCTCCTAGGAAATTTCAAAGACTGAAACAGCGCTAGCTTGAAGGGGGTGTTGAGGGAGTTCGAAATGGGCAATGAAATACAAAAATTAACCATGTTAATCTTCTATGGGGTAGTTGAGTATAACTTTTTGCCGATATTTAGCTACCATTCCTTCTAAAAGTTAGGTTAGTATGATAGGGTACTTTGGTGTTGTGCTTAATTTCACATCTTTCCTAGGAAATTTCAAAGACTGAAACAGCGCTAGCTTGAAGGGGGTGTTGTTTAAATAAAGCATTCTTTTTCGAGTTTTCGCCCAATACTTCGAGACCTTTCTATTGCTAAGAATGTGTGTTTCACGCGTTTTTAGTGACCATGTCAGCAAACGGTATTGCAAGTAGGCCAGGCGGCCGGAGCAGGCCTTTCAAAACAAATCTACGACTGTAATTCAGACGCACAACTTGCGTAGACGTTCTCAAGGAAGCTAAATTCAATAACTTACCTCTTTTAGACATTTTATTCTATTTTAATTTACAAGAAACTAAAATTAAAGGTCCCTCGTGTTCGGGATCGACTTGAAATGGACGAGGATCTGTTTGTTTACATTCACTGTGATTGCAGTTTGATTGAGAAAGGATTTTTTTCTCCCCCACGACGGCA
>NW_007378876.1:78243-81074 GCF_000475195.1 Diaphorina citri | reverse complement strand
AGGGCCTCTTACACTAGATAAAATTGGATTTCAGAATAATAATCCAAAACACCATTTTTTACTTTCCTTATCCTATAGCCAGTTTTTAATGCCAAAACACGTTTTGAGGTCCCTAGAGCCTAAATCCAAAGTTTCAGCCATTGGCAAATTTTCGATGGTCAGTTTTTAGTGCCAAAACACGTTTTGAGGTCCCTAGAGCCTAAATCCAAAGTTTCAGCCATTTTTCCGTGTCGATGGTCAGTTTTTGATGCCAAAACACGTTTTGAGGTCCCTAGAGCCTAAATCCAAAGTTTCAGCCATTGGTCCGTGTTTGTGTCTGTCTGTAAACAAAATATCTCGAGAACGGTGAGAGCTAGCGACTTGAAATTTGGTATGTAGCTGTCAAATGTGACAAGGATACGACACGAAACTTTTGGTTAAGATCGGTGCATTGGTTGGCGGCATTTTACCGCTTTTTGGCGGTTTTCGGTCTAGTTTAACAATATCTCAGGAACGGTATGAGCTAGAGACTTGGAATTTGGTATGTAGTTCACAAATGTGACAAGGATGCGATGGTGCTGCGCTTGGCGGTATTTTGACCACTTTTGGACGGATTTCGACCGTTTTTTGGCGGTTTTCAGCTATACCGACTTCGGTTAGAGATAGGTAAAAGTTTTAGGTAAAATAATACTCAAATAAGCATCATTCAATAGGATAAGGAAAGTCGTGTGATGTTCACACCAGATTTTTTTACATAAAGCTAAATCAAAAATTTGAAGGTGTACCTTCAAAATCAAGCCCCCCCAAAAATTTAGGCAAGAACCGCCTATGGGTATGAGCTAGAGACTTGAAATTTGGTAATATAGTTCACAAATGTGACAAGGATGCGACATGAAACTTGGTTGAGATAGGTGCTGCGGTTGGCGGTATTTTGACCGCTTTTTGGTGGTTTTCAGCTATATCGACTAAACGGTTAGAGGTATTGTAAAAGTTAGGGTAAAAGAACACTCAAATAAGCATCATTCAATAGGATAAGGAAAGTCGTGTGATCTTCACACCAGATGTATATATTATTTTTTTTTTTAATTAGGGGGCATTTGGAACTCTTTTTCTTCCCCGTCTAGCAACCTCCGTTTCAAAAGGTCGTCGACGGCATGGTGTAATTTGCCTGGGTAGAAAAGGTTTGAGGTTTCACACACACGCGTCCCTAATTGCTTTTCGAAAGCCCCTTGGAGGTATGAAATTTTCTAATCTACTTGATGTGAGTGGATAGAGTTAGGCAGGACCGTTTTCAGGGAGAGTTCAGCTGGTCCTATTTTTGTCCCGGTCCTGGGCTTCTCAAGGGGCTATTAACCCATATAAGAGCCGAACTTTTTCTCTCCATTGGATCTTGCTGAGATTTAACCGCTTCTCCGGACCGGTACTGAGTAAATAAGTCAAATAATAGTGAAAATGGTAGGAAATTTTGTTTTCGAATTAATAGACAAATCCCCGAATGCACTCTGACTTGGATCGACTGAGATTTTAGCGAAAAAGAGAGAAGGGTTTGGTGTGATTTTAATGCAGGCCTCGGCTCTCATGGGTTAACCTATAAACGGCCCTGGGAAACATTTTACATGTACCGTATATAATTAGACACCGGAGGTATTTCTCTACTCTGGTGTTCCCGTGTTTACAGGTCGAGAGGTAATAGAGGGATAATGGGAAAAAGGTACATGCAAAATTCCTTCGGATAAAAGTACCTATTACCTATCTAAAATACATGGTAAAAATAATAATACCTGCATATAGGTACTGATAAGACCCTTTTTGACCGAATTATAGTGAGTTTTACATTGTAAATCGATAATTTTGCTTCTTTTTCTTCCATGAATGTTTGATTGTTCCGCTATGAACTCGAGATTGCCTGGTCCGATTTTAATGACATTTGGTACCAAAGTTCAACAAATATCGATGCACGTCGATCATTAAAATTTGGAGTCCCAGAAGTGAGCGGAGTCCCACAGCTGTTGGTTCTAAATTTTCATCTCCCAATACATGAGTCATCAATCATTATTATGAACCCTTGGATTTTTGTTGTGAGCTGGTGTTAAAGGATTAGCCGAATAAATCGTTGCCCGGGGTACGCCCGATTGCGGTGTTAGCTCTTTGTGAAAGTGTTGGAAAATTGCATGCAAATGACACGGCCATCCAGACCGCTCTTTTCTGGATGGACAAGATTTGACGACCGAGCTGGACACGGAAAGTAAAGTAAGTAACCCTTGGATTTTGCAAAGAAGTGATTAAAAGACCCTACTAAAGTAGTAAAGTGTGATACCCACTAGGCCATGGACCCAAGGAGCTAGGCTACTGAAGTGCACTGTTAATTATTAGAGGGCCTGATAGAGGAAGAAATAAGCCTTTAGGCTCCAAACAGAGTGGCACGGAGGGCATAGCGCAAAGAGCTTTTTGCTCTCGGTTCTATGCGGTTTGAAGTAGTTTCTTCCCTCTCCCTGCTCTATGCTCTGTGCAAGTATGCTCAATGCTCTGTGCCCCACTATCTCTTGAGTTTTGAGCCTTTAGATGTGTGGAAGTACTTGATGAACTGATTAGAGGAATAAGCTTGTATACGTACCTACTCAATAGATAGAGCTTGTATAGGTATGTACATTTGTACATTTACCTATACAATTATACATAGATGATAGAGGTAAGCACAAACTTAATAGAGGTAGGTACACCCGTGCACTTAATATCACGGCCTAATAATAATTCAATTAAACCTTGAAGGTTTTACCTTGTTTATAGGACTCCTCTCTCTCTCTCTCTCTCTCTCTCTCTCCTTCCTTTCCTTTTTCCCTCATCTCTTTCTA
>NW_007378876.1:68647-77942 GCF_000475195.1 Diaphorina citri | reverse complement strand
TTTGAAACCCCCCCCCCTTCCTCCTTTCTCTATCTTACTTCTCTATCCCCTACCCCTTCTTCTCTACGTTTCTATCCCTCCTCCCTCTCCCTCCCCTATTTTTCTACCCCCCCCCCTCTATCACCTACATTAATTCCTGAACAAGGATAAGGTGTGTTCTAATAATATTAAGAGGAGAGAGAGAGAGAGAGAGAGAGAGAGAGAGAGAGAGAGAGAGAGAGAGAGAGATACAAGAGAGAATGAAGGAAAGAGAAAGATGTGGGGTAAGAGAGAAAGAGATAAACAGATACATAGTCAGAAAGAGGGAGGGTGAGAAAGTAAGAGAAAAAAGAGATAGCGTAAGCGAGAAAGAGATAAACAGATATGTACAAAATGTACATAGATAGAAAGAGGGAGGAAGAGAAAGTAAGAGAGAATGAGAGAGAAATGAAGGAAAGAGAAAGATGTGGGGTAAGAGAGAAAGAGATAAACAGATACATAGTCAGAAAGAGGGAGGGTGAGAAAGTAAGAGAAAGAGAGAGAGAGAGAAGGCGAAAGAGATAGCGTAAGCGAGAAAGAGATAATGTACATAGATAGAAAGGGGGAGGAAGATAAAGTAGAATGAGAGAGAGAGAGAAAAAGAGAAATAAGGAAGGCGAAAGAGATAAACAGATACATAGGGAGGAAGAAAAAGGACAGGGGAGAGGGAGGGAAAGAGAGACAGACAGAAGGAGAGAGAGAAAGAAAAAGGGAGAGAGAGAAGGAAAGAGATAGAGAGTGGTATCAGACTTTGGCAACTCTTCCTAAATAGCAAAGCGGATTAGGATTAGAAATTTAGAACTGAATGAATAAGACGAAATGGGGCTTAATTGAACAAACGAACCGAGTTTCTAAGTTTTAACTAATGACTATTTTGAATTTAGCTTGTCTTTAATTCTGTTTGCCTTTCAAGCGCGGGGTTGCGGGTTCGATTCTCACCCGGGGGCTGAATTTATCCTAAAGATATAAGGTTCGTTCTCGGAACGGCAGGCTTTCTCTTATCCTGCCCTCCTTCTCTTCGGTTTCGGGACGAGAAGACCTCAGCAGTTATTTACATTTCCCTGAATCAAATTTTTTTCAAAGGATTTTTGTGGAATGAAGGGAAAAGATGGACTTTGCAGTTTAGTCAAAGGACGAAACTGCAGTGGAGGTTCAGTTTATTAATTTTCTAATGTACCTAAGCCTACATTTTAGCTAAGTGGTTTTAGTCAATCCATGGACTTTTTTTTTAATTGGGGGTGAGTTGGAACTCTTTTTCTTTTCCCCGTCAGGCCTATGGTGTCATTGTTTTAATAAATAGCTCCGAGATAGAAATCTTGCCTGAACCTGAACCAAACTCAGGGGCCTGAGTTATACTAGAATTAGGGGCATTAGGGCCTTAGACGAGTTGTTTTATCGTATCGGAATTTCCCCTCTTCTGAAGCTTGTTTCCCCTCTTTTTCCTAATGGCTTAGTACAGGCACTATCACGCTAGAGATGGCAACGATTAATCGAAATAGGACAAAAATCGATGTTTTTATTTGGGAAATCGATTATTAATCGATTTTTTCTTCGTGTCGATTAATCGATTAAAATCGACCGATATTTTGGTCGATGTTGCACTTCCGCATGGATCTTTCATATAAAGAAAAAAAATCGATTTTTTTAAATCGATTTTTTTACCCGAAATAATTAATTTTAAAAAATCGATTTTTTTTGGGTCGTCGATTAATCGATTTTTAAAAAAATCGATGTTTTCTAAAAAGTTGCCATCTCTATATCACGCCAAAAGAGGGGAAACAAGCTTCAGAAGAGGGAAAATTTTTGAAAGGAAAATTCGGCTAAGGTTTATTTTTTATTTAGGAAAACCCTTTTTATAAAACCTCAACAGCTGCTGTGGGTTTAGAAAGCTTGCTTGTCACGCCGAGTAAAATTAAACTAGTTGGGGGTAACTAGGATTATCGTTCAATTGGAACTCAAAGGGTTAAATCTATTTACCTATACAGTCGAACCTGGATAAGTGGGAAAAAATTCCCGGTCCCTTGGATTCCCACTTGGACAGGTTCGACTGTATTAGGTCCGTACAATACAGTATTTACATTTACAGTAAAGAAATGTCATTGTTTTAATAAATAGCTCCGAGATAGAAATCTTGCCTGAACCTGAACCAAACTCAGGGGCCTGAGTTATACTAGAATTAGGGGCATTAGGGCCTTAGACGAGTTGTTTTATCGTATCGGAATTTCCCCTCTTCTGAAGCTTGTTTCCCCTCTTTTTCCTAATGGCTTAGTACAGGCACTATCACGCTAGAGATGGCAACGATTAATCGAAATAGGACAAAAATCGATGTTTTTATTTGGGAAATCGATTATTAATCGATTTTTTCTTCGTGTCGATTAATCGATTAAAATCGACCGATATTTTGGTCGATGTTGCACTTCCGCATGGATCTTTCATATAAAGAAAAAAAATCGATTTTTTTAAATCGATTTTTTTACCCGAAATAATTAATTTTAAAAAATCGATTTTTTTTGGGTCGTCGATTAATCGATTTTTAAAAAAATCGATGTTTTCTAAAAAGTTGCCATCTCTATATCACGCCAAAAGAGGGGAAACAAGCTTCAGAAGAGGGAAAATTTTTGAAAGGAAAATTCGGCTAAGGTTTATTTTTTATTTAGGAAAACCCTTTTTATAAAACCTCAACAGCTGCTGTGGGTTTAGAAAGCTTGCTTATTTCGCTTGAATTTCAACCTCCAGTTGTTCTCACGAGGTTGAGCGGAGAAAGAACTTTGGAAGTTGGATGCACGAAGAAAAAGAAGAAGAAATATTCAAGAGAAAGTCTACATGGGCATAATTGGAAATTTACAGTTTTTAGAGAAGTGTGTTTGAAAAAAATAACACTAGAGGTGCCATTTTGCCCCGTGTTCTCCTATGTAGGTACTCGTAGGTAGTTATAGGGAGTTGGGATCTTCTTCTTCTTTCCTTGTCCTCTTCTTTCTCAAGTCTTGAATTTCTAGTAGTCTGCGACCTGCGACGTAGGGGGTGCAATCATTTGCTGCTAGTAGGTCATTTTGGGTACTCCACCAGTGGGTACATGAGAGGTCAATTGAAAAGAGTACTTCTTTTAACTAACTCACTCACTGACTCTGTAGTCTGTACGTGTATCTACACATATCAATCGAATGTATTCCCTACACGTAGGTCCCCACACCCTGTTGCTGTGAAATATTTACAGTACAAGATGGTTTCATTTATGAGCTGTAAGTTGTACCACGTCACGTGGTTTTTTTGCTGCAGTGTAAACCCCCCCAAAAAACTTGCCGAACAGTGGAAAAAAAGAACCAAGTTTCTGGCATTCCCTCTCTGGAAATCCTGAAAATGAGTAATTTTTTTGCCTCGTGCTAAAAATTACATCTTTGACAACTAACGAACTGTTCTTTAATGAGTTTAGAAAATCTTGGAGAAACGAGAATGCCCTAGTCCTTAGGGCCTATACTTACATACCCAAAGCAATCACCTTAGTTGGGGCTGTTTGAGAGCCTTGCTGTGAAATATTTACAGTACAAGATGGTTTCATTTATGAGCTGTAAGTTGTACCACGTCACGTGGTTTTTTTGCTGCAGTGTAAACTCCCCCAAAAAACTTGCCGAACAGTGGAAAAAAAGAACCAAGTGTCTGCCATTCCCTCTCTGGAAATCCTGAAAATGAGTAATTTTTTTGCCTCGTGCTAAAAGTTACATCTTTGACAACTAACGAACGTTTAATGAGTTTAGAAAATCTTAGAGAAACGAGAATACCCTAGTCCTTTAGTATAGGGCCTATATACTTACATACCCAAAGCAACCACCCTAGTTAGGGCTGATTGAGAGCCTGACGGAAAACGCCGACCCCGTCTGTACACGGGAAAAGGCGAAGAAAAAGAAGAAGAAATATTCAAGAGAAAGTCTACATGGGCATAATTGGAAATTTACAGTTTTTAGAGAAGTGTGTTTGAAAAAATTCGCCTGCGGTTCAGACATTTCTTTTTGTAAAAATAAATTTTCCGTCATGAAAGACTGTGAGTAAAAGTTGAAACTTCAATATTCCAAGTTCCACAGGTATGACACACGAAATCCGCGAACATAATCGCGAAATCCGCGAACATAATCGCGAAATCCGCGATCAAAATCGCGAAATCCGCGAACATAATCGCGAAACCCGCGAACAAAATCGCCAAATCCGCGAACATAATCGCAAAATCCGCGAACAAAATCGCGAAATCCGCGAACATAATCGCAAAATCCGCGAACATAATCGCCAAATCCGCGAACATAATCGCCAAATCCGCGAACAAAATCGCCAAATTCGCAAACATAATCGCGAAATCACATAGGTACGATATGTACATAGGTACGATTGGTGATAGGTAACATACCTATTATTAAAAACAGATAAACAAACCCTACACGTAGGTCCCCACACCCTGTTGCTGTGAAATATTTACAGTACAAGATGGTTTCATTTATGAGCTGTAAGTTGTACCACGTCAAGTGGTTTTTTTGCTGCAGTGTAAACATTTCCCCCGAAAAACTTGCCGAACAGTGGAAAAAAGAACCAAGTTCCTGCCATTCCCTCTCTGGAAATCCTGAAAATGAGTAATTTTTTTGCCTCGTGCTAAAAGTTACATCTTTGACAACTAATGAACGTTTAATGAGTTTAGAAAATCTTAGAGAAACGAGAATACCCTAGTGCCCTAGTCCTTTAGTATAGGGCCTATACTTACATACCCAAAGCAATCACCTTAGTTGGGGCTGATTGAGAGCCTGACGGAAAACGCCGACCCCGTCTGTACACGCAAAAAGGCGAAGAAAAAGAAGAAGAAATATTCAAGAGAAAGTCTACATGGGCATAATTGGAAATTTACTGTTTTTAGAAAAAATTAGAAAAAATTCGCCTGCGGTTCAGACATTTCTTTTTGTGAAAATAAACCGTCATGAAAGACTGTGAGTAAAAGTTGAAACTTCAATATTCCAAGTTCCACAGGTATGACACAAAACCACAAAAGGTATTTGTACTTGAATACTTGATCTATCCGAGTTTTCTATCAGATAGTTTTGACTTCCACATCCAAAGTTTTCTGAAGTTTTAATTTGAACTTGGCGCTGTGACGCACCACTCCCTACTGACACGTTCAAAAGTCATAAACTGAGTTCCACTTGAGCAGTTTTTAGCGTTTACATACTGTAAAGTTGCTCTATTCTGTCATATTATGCTACGAGCTACAATTAACCCATTTTCTGTCTTGGTGTCATTGTTTTAATAAATAGCTCCGAGATAGAAATCTTGCCTGAACCTGAACCAAACTCAGGGGCCTGAGTTATACTAGAATTAGGGCCTTAGACGAGTTGTTTTATCGTATCGGATTTTCCCCTCTTCTGAAGCTTGTTTCCCCTCTTTTTCCTAATGGTTTAGTACAGGCACTATCACGCTAGAGATGGCAACGATTAATCGAAATAGGAAAAAAAATCGATATCTTTATTTGGGAAATCGATTATTAATCGATTTTTTTCTTCGTGTCGATTAATCGATTACAATCGACCGATATTTTGGTCGATGTTGCACTTCCGCATGGATCCTTCATGTAAAGAAAAAAAAATCGATTTTTTTAAATCGATATTTTTACTCTAAATAATCTCAAAGTGAGCTTTTTATGTACAAACCAAAATTAAGGCCACCAAGTCTGGCCTACAGTATAGGAGAAAAGTGAACCTCGGTCCCCATCAAATACCACCCTGGTTCGCCCCTACAGCTAAGCCTCAAAGTGAGCTTTTTATGTACAAACCAAAATTAAGGCCACCAAGTCTGGCCTACAGTATAGGAGAAAAGTGAACCTCGGTCCCCATTAAATACCACCCTGGGTTCGCCCCTACACCTAATCCTCAAAGTGAGCTTTTTGTGTACAAAACAAAATTAAGGCCAATAAGGACACCAAGAGATCGGCATATTGTATACATATGGGTTTATTCTGTCTTGGAACGAGAGCTTTTCTTGAGCAGCCAGATGCTACTGCCACTTATTAAAGCCATTAAAAATAGAAAGTGTGTACCTACCTCGTAGCTACATACCTATGTAGTATCTACCTACCTATGTACATAAAAAGGAGAGAATTAGTTAGGGCTGTTAGGGGATGAAATTCCATATTTCGCACAGTGAATGAACTTTCTGCAAAAAAAAGGAGCATACTTTCCTCCCCTCTCCACAAGAGATCGGCATATTGTATACATATGGGTTTATGTAGCTTTTGCCCTTCTGAAAATCTCACCCCATGCCACTGCCTCTCTCTCTCTCTCTCTCTCCCAAACTCACCTACCTATGTACATAAAAAGGAGAGAATTAGTTAGGGCTGTTAGGGGATGAAATTCCATATTTCGCACAGTGAATGAACTTTCTGCGAAAAAAAAGACGCATACTTTCCTCCCCTCTCCACAAAAACAATTGTTTGTGGAACAGAGATGGTGAAATTTCTTCGCATTTCATTTCAGTTTCCTAGTTCAGTAATAACTAATAAGTTCGCTTCTCAAGTCCTCCCTTGAATTTGGCGAAATTTTGTCGAGGGGGGAGAGAGAGAGTCCAAACAGTGATGTACCTCAGCGGTCAAGGATTAAAAGTTTAATATCCGGAAAACTAAAAACTTTAAAAATTTATTTAGAACGGATAGTGTTAGTTCTCGGAACGTCTTGTTTTCTCATATCCTGTCTTCCTTCTCTCTTCGATTTCGGGACGATAGGACCTTAACAATTACCTATACAGTTCCCTCTATCAAACCTCTTTTTAAAAATGTATAATAATAATAAAATAAAACTTCAATATAGCAGATTATAAGTAGTACGTATTAGAATTAAGCTAAAATTGTTAACATACAAATTGTATAAATAAACAATAAAAACTTTCATTCATTCATCATTCATTCATTCATTCATTCATTCAAATCTGTTGAGGTTTTTAGTAACCAGGGCTCTCGAAGTAAAGGCCAACTCTGGTCCGACCCCAACACTCAAAGTTGGAAACTCCTGTACAACAGGATATGTAGATGTAGGCTTTTGTTGTTGTTGTTGTTGTTGTTGTTGTTGTTGTTGTTGTTGTTGTTGTTGTTGTTGGTGTTGGTGTTGTTGTTGTAGTAGTAAAGACGAAGAAGAAGAAGGAAAGACGTAAGCTGTGCCTCCCAAAGCTTCCATCAAAGGAACGCCACTGGCTAGCTCTCCTATAAAATAAAAGCTAAACCTCTGCACGTATCAGAACGTTGATAAGGCAATAGGGAGGGATAGGAGGGGACGATAAAGGCTCTCTGCACGTATCAGAACGTTGATAAGGCAATAGGGAGGTGTAGGAGGGGACGATAAAGGCCATAGGAAGGGATAGAATGGGATAGGAAGGGCCCATGGGAGGGAAGGGGTTATTTCCGATAACGGATATATTGGGTAAATAAAAGGTGGTCTAATAAAGGAAGAAATAAACACCACTAGTTCGAATGGGGTCCCACAATGCTCGCTCCGATTGTAAAACCACGATAAGACGTGGTTTTTACTTAGTTCGAATGGGGTCCCACAATGCTCGCTCCGATTGTAAAACCACGATAAGACGTGGTTTTTACTGATTAACGTTTTACGAGGTTTAATACCTAACCCGCGATAGTTTTCTTCTTCTCCTTCCTTCTTCGTCTTCTTCATAAGCTGTGTCCACACATATTCCATCGATCGTGGATCTAATGTTGTAGAGGCAGTGTACGTCTTCTTCGTCTTCTTCTTCTTTCTTCTTCATAAGCTGTGTCCACACATATTCCATCGATCGGGGATCTAATGTTGTAGAGGCAGTGTACGTCTTCTTCGTCTTCTTCTTCATAAGCTGTGTCCACACATATTCCATCGATCGTGGATCTAATGTTGTAGAGGCAGTGTACAGTTTCAGTCGACGTCGATCGACCATGTGTGGACACAGATTTACAGAAAATTAAGGGTTGCCTCATTCTCCCCTTTTCTGAAGCCCATTTCCAGAATTTCAAAGGAAAGGGCGTTTTCTCTCTCTTCTTCTTTCTTCTTCATAAGCTGTGTCCACACATATTCCATCGATCGGGGATCTAATGTTGTAGAGGCAGTGTACGGTTTCAGTCGACGTCGATCGACCATGTGTGGACACAGATTTACAGAAAATTAAGGGTTGCCTTTGCCTCATTCTCCCCTTTTCTGAAGCCCATTTCCAGAATTTCAAAGGAAAAGACGTTTTCTCTCTTCGATTGAGGGACGATAAGACCTTCGTTGTTAGAGTTTCTTCCATCAAACATGTTTCCTGTTCCCCTCATAAAAAGACTTCATCAGTACATCGGTAGACATCAGGTCCGTTAAGTTGGCAACCCACCAGAACGAATTCGGCCGATCTATAGCTAATCGTTTTGTGCTCCTTTTGTGCTGTTTTGTGCCACAAACGGACAAACCCCACGTTTTGTGCTACCACAGTTGCTGAGATAAACGCACGCGACAGGTAGAAGACGTTTTTTTTCTCTCTTCGATTGAGGGACGATAAGACCTTCGTTGTTAGAGTTTCTTCCATCAAACATGTTTCCTGTTCCCCTCATAAAAAGACTTCATCAGTACATCGGTAGACATCAGGTCCGTTAAGTTGGCAACCCACCAGAACGAATTCGGTCGATCTATAGCTAATCGTTTTGTGCTCGTTTTGTGCTGTTTTGTGCCACAAACGGACAAACCCCACGTTTTGTGCTACCACAGTTGCTGAGATAAACGCACGCGACAGGTAGTTACAAGTACAAACCCACTACGGTATTGGAAAATGGTGAATTCAAGCTATTATGGGATATGTCGGTTCACACTGAACATAACCTGTTGAGTAACCGACCAGATATTTTATTCATCAACAAAAAGGAAAAGAAAGCCGCAATAATTGATGTCAAAATCCCCATGGACGATAATATACACATAGCATACACAGAAAAACTGATGAAGTATGATGATTTGAAAAGACAGATGAAGAATATGTACCAGCTTGATGAAGTCACTGTTCTTCCAATCATCATCACTACCAATGGACTCGTGCACAAGTACACCAAAATCAATATAGAAAAGTTGAACATCAAAAATCCTTCAGCTATCAACTATCATCAAGAAAGCACAGATGTCAGTCATTTTATCTACCACGTCCATCGTTAGGAAAGTCCTGAATGAATGAGAGAAATTCAGATATTCATATGTTGAAAGTTATTTCCCATATGTAATATTATGTACCTTAATAAAGTGATTACGCAATA
>NW_007378876.1:64711-68521 GCF_000475195.1 Diaphorina citri | reverse complement strand
TATTTGTACTTGAATACTTGATCTATCCGAGTTTTCTATCAGATAGTTTTGACTTCCACATCCAAAGTTTTCTGAAGTTTTAATTTGAACTTGGCGCTGTGACGCACCACTCCCTACTGACACGTTCAAAAGTCATAAACTGAGTTCCACTTGAGCAGTTTTTAGCGTTTACATACTGTAAAGTTGCTCTATTCTGTCATATTATGCTACGAGCTACAATTAACCCATTTTCTGTCTTGGAACGAGAGCTTTTCTTGAGCAGCCAGATGCTACTGCCACTTATTAAAGCCATTAAAAATAGAAAGTGTGTACCTACCTTGTAGCTACATGCTACATACCTATGTAGTATCTACCAAAAATGAAAAACTGAACGGGACGCCGGGACACCCCCTGAAATTCGGGACTGTCCCGGCCAATTCGGGACGTTTGGCAAGCCTATGTAGATGGTACCTGTACCTGCGTACACCCTACACCACTAAAAATTTTGCTAGTTAAAAACAAGGAAGTTTCGTTCGTCTCCTTCTTCTTCCTTCTTCTCCTCCTCCTTCTTTTTCTTCTTCTCCTCCTTCTCCTTCTTTGAATACCTACTTGAAAATCTCGAGTGAAAAAAAAATCCAAGTAGGTAGGTACCTACCTACATATCTATCTACAGCCAAGAACTTTCTTTAACCAGCAGCTTTCCAAAAGTTGCTATTTAGTGCGTCTGCCTTGTAAGCGCTAGGTCGCGGATTCGATTCCCGCCCGGGGCAGATTTTATCCTGAGGGAATGGGTTTCGTTCTCGGTACGGCTGGCTTTCTCCTATCCTGTATTCCTTCTCTCTTCGATTTCGGGACGATTATGGCCCTAACGGTTACAGTTCCCTCTATCTAACCTCTTGTATCCTGTATTCCTTCTCTCTTCGATTTCGGGACGATTATGGCCCTAACGGTTACAGTTCCCTCTATCTAACCTCTTGAAAAAAAAAAAGATGAAGAATCGGCATGCTAGTTAGGTATTTAGGACGAATGAGAGAGAGAGAGCAGAGGGAAGAATGGGGGATATTTAGGACAAGAGAAAGTTGAATAGAAAATAATAATAATAATAAATACTTGATCCTTTGTATAGCCTTTGTTATGTTTGCCCTTTGTTATTGGAATAATAGAGAGAAAGAGAGAGAAAGAGGGAGGAAGATGAGATTTTTTTTCTTTTTTTGTACACCGCCCTGTTAAAATGTTAAATGTTAAACGAACTAGTCCGTACCTACTCCAAACTCCACACTTTTTACTTCACAGTCCACACGTAGAAAATATTGACAATCGCTGCTCTTGACCACTCAGCCACAGAGGTGGGTAACAGAAGGCCCCTGGTCCCCTTCTATCCCTGATTTCACGCCTGTCTGAGATTCTGACACAGGTCTGACCCGAACAATCCTACTAGTGCCCGTATACCAGTAGTCGATTCCAACTATACTCGGTACTCTAGTCAGACCAAGATAAGAGAATAGGCCCCTCGTACCCTTCTATCCCTGATTTCAGGCCTGCCTGAGATTCTGACACAGGTCTGAACCGAACAATCCTATGGCTCTAGTGCCAGTATATCAGTAGTCAATTCCAACTATACTTAGTGCTCTAAATAGTCAGACCAAGATAAGAGAATAGGCCTCTGGTACCCTCCTATCTCTGATTTCAGGCCTGCCTGAGATTCTGACACAGGTCTGACCCGAACAATCCTATGGCTCTAGCGCTCTAGTGCCAGTATAGACAGTATATCAGTAGTCGATTCCAACTTCCAACCATACTCGGTACTCTAAATAGTCAGACCAAGAGAAGAGATAGGACCCTGGTACCCTTCTATCCCTGATTTCACGCCTGTCTGAGATTCTGACACAGGTCTGACCCGAACAATCCTATGACTCGAGTGCAAGTATATCAGTAGTCGATTCCAACTATACTCGGTATAAATCCGCCCCGGGCGGGAATCGAACCCGCGGCCTAGCGCTTACAAGGCAGACGCGCTACCAACCAAGCTAACTAGGCTGGCGCCCCAACATCTTTGTTAACATAAATATGTAGCAGCGATTAACTTAGGCCGACTGTAATGTAGACGAACCTCCACAGAAGATAGTGGGTATAACCTGGGTTTTAATATGCTGACAACAAAATGGAGGAGTTGCACAATAGGCCTCTGGTACCCTCCTATCTCTGATTTCAGGCCTGCCTGAGATTCTGACACAGGTCTGACCCGAACAATCCTATGGCTCTAGTGCCAGTATATCAGCAGTCGATTCCAACTATACTCGTACTGTAAATAGTCAGACCAAGAGAAGAGAATAGGCCCCTGGTCCCCTTCCATCCCTGATTTCACGCCTGTCTGAGATTCTGACACAGGTCTGACCCGAACAATCCTATGGCTCTAGTGCCAGTATATCAGTAGTCGATTCCAACTTCCAACCATACTCGGTACTCTAAATAGTCAGACCAATTCTATTCTAGTTGACGCTGGTCAGCAGGTTTCCATATAGGGTCAATAATGTGCTCACTAAGTCACTTGCAGAGGCGTGGAGTGATGTTTTAAAAGGGGAAATTATAAACCCAGAGAGAGATATTTATTTATTATATTAAACGAATAAACAATCTGCCAGCCTGTCACTGGTTGATCAACACAGCAAAACAATCATTCCTTTGGAAATCTTCATTATCCAGTAGGTATCCTGATCTTGTGGTCCCAAGCCGAAAACAATTGTTTCGCAACAGTTGTGAAACACATTTTTCGTTGAGCAACTTTCAAGATGAAACCTAATACACACTAAAAGACAAGAAAAATGTTTCAGATATAATTCTGAAGAGCAAAAAAAGTTGCTAGTTTGTTGCGAAAACATTTCTGGATTGTTGAGAAACAATGTTCTGATCAAAATGTTGCTGTGTACTAGACACTAGAATCCAGCTTGATAGATGGTAACTTTGTGGAGGTCCATATTGATAGAGAGATACACATGTGAAGCGTATAAGTTATTACTTTCTATTACTACAGTATAGCGGAGCTATACTAGTAATGAAAGTATTGCAATCGGTCCAAATTTTCAAAATCGGGAAATGGTTGGAAATATCCGTTTTGGGATCCCCTGATGTCAAAAAAGTGATTTTTAGCCCATGGTCTGTACGTAACGTACGTACGTACGTAACGTACGTACGTACGTAACGTACGTACGTACGTAACGTACGTACGTACGTAACGTACGTACGTACGTAACGTACGTACGTACGTAACGTACGTACGTACGTAACGTACGTACGTACGTAACGTACGTACGTACGTAACGTACGTACGTACGTAACGTACGTACGTACGTAACGTACGTACGTACGTAACGTACGTACGTACGTAACGTACGTACGTACGTAACGTACGTACGTACGTAACGTACGTACGTACGTACGTACGTACGTACGTGCGTACATACATACGTACAGACCATGGGCTAAAAATCACTTTTTTGACATCAGGGGATCCCAAAACGGATATTTCCAACCATTTCCCGATTTTGAAAATTTGGACCGATTGCAATACTTTCATTACTAGTATAGCTCCGCTAAACTGTAGTAATAGAAAGTAAAAAATCTGGTGTGAACATCACACGACTTTCCTTATCCTATTGAATGATGCTTATTTGAGTGTTCTTTTACCCTAACTTTTACAATATCTCTAACCGTTTT
This sequence comes from Diaphorina citri, assembly GCF_000475195.1. Classification (NCBI taxonomy): domain Eukaryota; kingdom Metazoa; phylum Arthropoda; class Insecta; order Hemiptera; family Psyllidae; genus Diaphorina; species Diaphorina citri. The sequence continues at coordinate 64,828 of NW_007378876.1, read as the reverse complement.
GTCGCTATAGCTGAAAACCGCCAAAAAACGGTCGAAATCTGTCAAAAGCGGTCAAAATACCGCCAAGCGCAGCAAACATCTCAACCAAACGTTTTGTGTTGCATCCTTATCACATTT
>NW_007378876.1:9050-63861 GCF_000475195.1 Diaphorina citri | reverse complement strand
CTCTCTCTCTCTCTCTCTCTCTCTCTCTCTCTCTCTCTCTCTCTCTCTCTCTCTCTCTCTCTCTCTCTCTTTCTCCCGTTCTCTGTCACTATCGTTTTCTCTCTCTCTCTTACACGGTCTCTTCCATTATTCTCTCCCGTTCTTTCTCTACCTCTCAATCACTCCTTCCCATGGTTGATCTTTCTAATTTTTCTTCCCGTTCTCTCTCTCTCTGTTGTTTTGTCTCATTCTCTTACTCTCTATCTCTCCCGTTCTCTCTCTCTCTGTTGTTTTGTCTCATTCTTTGACTCTCTATCCCTCCTCCCACCATAAACTACTGGTATACCTATTTAGCTACTTACCTATCCTATAAGGAGCTTACAAATCACATTGACGCAGAATTGAGATTTTTTTATAATAACTTATAAAAAAAAGAAGTGTGCCGAAACTGCTTTCCCCAGAGTGCCAAAACCCAGTCACCCGATTGGGCTGCCGGCACCCTATTTTTTTTTTCTCAGGTTTCACTTGGGGGCCCCTAAGTCAATATTAGACACTATTTCGTACACAAAAAGTCCAATCTGTACTTCCCATTTAGGTGCTATTAATTTGCAGTACACCTTTGCTCCCCGATTTTGCATTTAGTTCGTCTGTTTTTTGTGTGCCTGAGGCAGGAAGTTCTTCTTCTGCCTTTTAGGGTGCTTTGGAAAAGGTCTTATCTTAGCTGATTTTTCTTTATATGACCTAGATTGTCATTACAAATTTTCAACTTATTGTTTCATTACAAATTTTTATCAGTGAATGAATGATTTCTTCAAATTAAATTGATCCCAAGGGCAAGGAAAACCTAGACCTAGTTTTTTTTTTTTTTTTTTTTTTTTTTTTTTTTTTTTTTTTTTTTTTTAACAAGATACTTTGTTTTATTTTTATACCAACAACACAGTCGACAAGCAACTAAGAAAGGATAATTGAAACACATAATTACAAATATCAATCGAACTGATGCGGACACCTTGAAAGTTGTACTTTATATGTACCTACACAATTATTATTTTATTAATTGTCCACACCATTTTGATTGATATTTATCATATTTAAGTTCAATATATGTAATTATGAAAATGGAAAAGTTTTCAGCACGTGTTATGGTACCTAGCTACCTTCTCCTTTTTTCTTCATTCTGTACCTACATATTTTCCTTTAAAACATTCATTCACTTACCAAATTGAATTCAGGGAATGTCTACCTAATCAAACTCTGATCTTTCTGTGAATGTAGAGATATCTACCAAACAACCCTTCTGTGAAAATAAAGCACCTCGCTGCTATTATGTCCTATCAAGAGTATCTAGCTTTTGTCATCTTTTTCCGGACGAAAAACACAAGACTTTTGTACACCTTTTCCGGACGAAAAACACAAGTCTTTTTGTACACCTTTTCCGGGAAAAGTCCCGAGACTTTTTTTTACCTTTTTCGGAAAAAGAAACACGAGGTTCAGAACCTTGCACCTTATCACGGAAAAGTTTAGCCGTTTTGACTTTCTCAATGAGACTCTTGAAGTAAATCTTATGATCATCGAGTAATCATTTTGTTCCTTTTTATGTTCAGTAAGTACTAAGTACCTACTCCAGGAACGATCAATATTGCCATTGAAATAACTCCTGGTTTCTGTTTAGGTGGGTAACTTTTTTGCATTTTCCCCTTTGTTCGGTTAATAATTTTATTATCTGTAGGAGTCTGTCACACAGTTTTAAAATTTAAAACCAAATAATTATTTTGTCGACTTCTGTAGGAGTCTGTCACACAGTTTTAAATTTTAAAACCAAATTATTTTGTCGACATAATTCCTGCAGCATGAAATAACAAACACACACACAATCTCACTCTCCCCCCTACTTCTCTATCTCTTTTCTTCCTCTACTCTCTCTCTCTCTCTTTCTTTCTTTCTCTCTCTCTCTCCTTTTTCTCTCCCTCTTACTGCCTCCCCATCTCTCCCCTCCCTCTGTCTCCGCTAAAATCCCTCCCTTTTCCCTTTCTCTTCCTGTTTTTTTTCTCCCTTCCTCTCCCTTCCCTTCTCTCCTCCTCTCTTTCTCTTCCCATCCTCTACCTCCTTCGCCTCGTCCCTCCCTGTTAAAAAAAAACCCTGACTTGGTTCTTGTTTGAACTTTGAATTGTTCTCTCTTGAATTTTTCACACGTAGCTGTAATAAAAAGCTCAGACCCCCCTTATTCATTACTTTCCATTACTAATGTACGGTTTATTGAACGAACGAAGTGAGTTCTAAATTTTAGCTTGACGATTTTTCCCCCCATCTATACACATCTTGGTAGACCGCATTGGATGGAATTTGCCTAAAATGTTTGATTTAAAGCTATGTCCACAGTCCGCACCAATATATTCACCTCGTGGACTATGTGTGGACACAACAGATCAAGAACTTGTAAAGAAGTCGGTTAGGTATGTAGGAAAATAATCATTGTGAATTTTGAAGCTCTACCTTGTTCTACAGTTTACGAAATGTAAGATATTCTACAGTTGCAAGTTTCATTACAAATTTTCATCAGAAGGTCTGGTAGGTCATGGTTTCTTCAGAAAATTAAATTGATCTCAAGGGTGCCTGAAGGCATGTGATGTGTCCCAATTCACTCGACCCTCCACAAGTGGTAAAAGTACTCTCAGCCAGTAGGTAGTTAATAGTCGTGTGCTGTTCACTCCGGAGCCTTTTCCCTTTCCATCACCAGCCCTATGTTTCACAGGTTACAAGAGAGCAAGAGACATAAAAGCAATGTTTAACTTGAGGTCCAAAGGAAAAATAAATACAGGAATAAAGAAGTAGCTCAGCTAGTGGTGTGGCGTGAGATTTGCAAAAGGGGAACTCGTAAAGACAAAATACAATATGTAACGGCAGCCACTCACTATCAGCTGTACCTCCCAAAGCTTCCATCAAAGGAACGCCACTGGCCAGCTCTCCTATAAAATAAAAGCTAAACCTCTGCACGTATCAGAACGTTGATAAGGCAATAGGGAGGTGTAGGAGGGGACGATAAAGGCCAATTTTTGGACACTTTTTAATGATTCCTCATTACATGGGGAGTATTTTAAGATAGGAAATTTTTGGTCGAAAATTGGCCGCCGTAGGCTTTTTCCCTCTCCCTATTAGAATCCAGTTTGAATGATCACTTACTATTTTCGGTAAGTGGTAAGTAGGGACTTAAGGGGAAACCCCTGTAGAGGGGAAGAGAACGGGTGCTCCCCTAGCTTCCATTGAGGATACGCCACTGAATCACCATACGATGTGACCCAAACAGGGTGGCCTAAAAGGAATTTGTTTGAATTTTGATCTTACTAAAACAAATTCCAGTACCCATTCAGTTTCCCATACTTCTCAAATTGTTATTTAGTAACCCATATTATCTTAATTCAGTATTTTTTATTATTTCTGGCTGGGGGACGTTAAACAGGGAGTAGACTAGCGTAGTCTGGCTGGGGGACTTTAAACAGGGAGTACACCAGCCTGAATTTCCCTTGCTAAGGAAATAGCAAAGGTTGAGTGCGGAGGGCATCCGCTCGTAAAATTTGTAGCCAAAACCAAATGTCAGCCCAAAGCAATCACCCTAGTTATATAGGGCTGACGAGAAACGCCGACCCCATTTGTACACGGGAAAAGGCAAAGAAGAAGAAGAAGAAGAAGAAGAAGAAGAAGAAGAAGAGGAGTATTTTTGATCCTTTCATATTGAACTAACGAAGTGAGCTCCAAGTTTTGACAGGACTATTTTTCTTTCAGTTTGTCTGGTTCACTATATAACTTGTAATAAACTATAACTCTCAAACAAACAATGCTCCTCTTGCGGTCGGCATTATAATATATGTACGAGTACTCACAGATAATTTAGTCCTGACATTGACCATTAGCATAGGGATGTTAAACCTCCGTCAAACAAACAAACAAACTAACAAACTCAGAACTCATTCCAGAGTTCCCGGCTCATAATGAAAGGAAAACATTGAAAACTCACTCTACACTTTCAGACTACCTAGTTGAAAGTTGAAAGTCTACATAATTATGTACACTAGGCCGCGATCGAGTTTGGGCGGCGTTCCTAAAAACAATTGGTTGGTAGAGAGGTAGAAAGGTAGCAAATGGTGAGCAGCTATTTACAGTTTACTTACACTAGGTTTACATAATTATTACAAGAAGTGATGATGAATTTATTTTATTCCGAAAAGGTACAGTTGGGTAGATTTTTTTTTTTTTTAGAGGATTTAGGTAGGAAAAAATTAATGGACAATTTCTAGGGAGAAAACTTTGTGCAAATTGAAATACATACATAGGTACCTTCCTAGGTAGGTACATTTACGTAGAAATGCCCATAGGTACATAAGTTTAGCCATTTCTATTTCAAACACCAAGAGTACGGTAGGGTCGATAGGAATGGACAATTTCTAGGGAGAAAACTTTGTGCAAATTGAAATACATACATAGGTACCTTCCTAGGTAGGTACATTTACGTAGAAATGCCAATAGGTATACATAAGTTTAGCCATTTCTATTTCAAACACCAAGAGTACGGTAGGGTCGGTAGGTATCCCTTTGTTTGTGTTTTGTAAATAGGTTACAAAACCAAGGCCCTTTTTAGCTTTCAGCCTTTCAGAGTGTCTAGGTAAATTTGTAAAGCAGTTTGTTTATTTTGAAGCAAAGTAAAAGGCCTTTTTGAATGGATTTTATCATTTCAATATTGTAAGAGAGAGGAAATTGGGCATTTCAGCGGTCAAGGATTAAAAGTTTAATATCCGGAAAACTAAAAACTTTAAAAATTTATTTAGAACGGATAGTGTTAGTTCTCGGAACGGCTTGCTTTCTCCTATCCTGTCTTCCTTCTCTCTTCGATTTCGGGACGATAGGTAGGACCTTAACAATTACAGTTCCCTCTATCAAACCTCTTTTTAAAAATGTAATAATAATAAAATAAAACTTCAATATAGGTGCCAGGCCCCTTAAGACAGTCTAGTTAGTTTGGGTTAGAGCATCAGCTTTGTAAGCGCTAGGTCGCGGGTTCGATTCTCTTTATCCTAAACAGATTTACAGACGTGTTTTGCAAATTGAATTGATCTTCATTTTTTTTTTTTGCGAATAGGAAATATCCAATACCTACTTTCCTTATTAAAGCTGTCAAACTTTCTTGACTTGGCGGAGCGCTTCTTAAGGAACGTAAAAATAAACTTCGGAAGGAGATTTAACCTTGGTAGGTTCTGTAAATAAAACCACAACCAAAGAGGGCGAGGGCCTTTGATGAAGCTATTTCAAGAATACCTACTTACTGAGCGAGAGAGATTAATTTTAATAAGTAAGGGAGAGCTAGTAAATCCTTAAGGAATGGCCGTTCATGTCACTCATCCATTTAGTGGTCTTGCTCGGCGTAGCTTAACAAAAACGAACCGGAAATTAGCCTATAACAGGGGTTTCCAATTTCCATGTGTATGCGGGCCACATGCTACATTGGTAGGTACTTCGCGGGCCACATATGTACATAGGGGAGCATTGTAGGAAACCCCCAACAACTTTTCAGAAATGCAATCCGATCGAATTTTGAGCGCCGCAGGCGAAATTTTTCAAAAAATATTCTCGTAATTACAGCTGAACACTAATCCCAAAAAGCTTCGCGGGCCGCTAGTTGGAAACCCCTGGCCTATAACCTTCACGGGAGTGCAAGCAATAAGTTCACAAAGTTTCATAGCAATCGGATGAGCGGTCGGATGAGCCAGGCATAAAGTTCGAACAAACAAAACACACACAAACAAACAAATATTCATTTTTATATATTAGATTTCGTAAATATATGAAAAACAAATCTGGTGACCCTAGTTGAAGGAGAAAAAAAATCTACACTCAATGCACCAAAAAAAACTGTGACATTGTACATTTGTACCTACTACAATTAACAAGAAATTTCGCCCGCGGCGCTATAATATCTTCATTGAAGCCCAAAACCACAGAAATCGATGTTTGGTGGTACGCCAAAAGAACCTTGAGGTGTCAGGTCGTACGCAGTACTCAAAAGTTTGGGAACCCCTGACCTAAAGCAAAAGGACCTCCCTAATCAAATCAATCTTGTAATGAAATCGAGAAAGAGGAGAAGAAAAGAAACGGTGAAGGAGTGTGAGATAGGAAATAATATAGGAATAAAATAGAGAGAGAGAGAGGAAGGGGCAGAGTGGAATAGTACAAGACCAAGAGAGAGAGAGAGAGAGAGCTTAAAGGAAAGGAGAACATATAGAAATATAAAGAAGAAGAAAGAAACCTAGAGAAAGAGAAAGGAAGGGGGAAAAGGAGAATGAGAGAAAGAAATCGAGAGAGAGAGGGAGAAAGGAAGGGGGAAGAAGAATAAGAAAGAGAAGAATAGGGAGAGAGAGAGATAAAGAGGAGAAGAAGGAGGGAGAGAAAAAAGAGGATACAAATTTAATGTAATCGAATTTACAAAGATGTAATTCAATTTTCTGATGACAAAAAATAAAAATTGTGTAATACTAGATGATGGGAAAAAAATAAAGGAGAGAGAAAGAGAGAGAGAGAGAGAGAGAGAGGAGAAGAAAGGGCGAAGGAGTGTGAGATAGGAATCGAATGGAGAAAGACATCTATCGAGGGAGAAAGAGAGAGGGGAATAGTACAAGAACGAGAGAAAGAGAGAGAGTCCCAGAAATCGAAGAGAGAAGGAGGACAGGGTAGGACTAAAGGAAGGAGAAAGACAGCCGAGAACGAACCATCCAAGCTTACTAGAAGAATGAGACCAGACCAGTGAAATAAAATTTTTTATGAATGCCTGATAATTTAACTGATTATGCAATGTGCAATAATTTGTACTATAGTCAGCTAGTCAGCTCCCATGGCGCTCGCCTTGCACGCGGGAGACCCGGGTTCGATTCCCGGCGGGGTCAAGAAATTTGTATCATGCAAATGTTTGATTCCGTGACTGGCCGTTACGGGGCCCACTCAGCCTCGTGAGCACCAAAGTTGTGAAATAATAACACAAAGAAAGACATATACCTATTATTTTTTATGTCTTCTTTCTCTTTCTATTTATAATTTTGTACTATGTAATTAAATTTATTTATAAATTATGTACTATGTAATTAAATTAACAACTGGTTCAGTTATCTAGAAATTACCTGGTACAACAGGAAAGTACCTAAACAAAGAGTGAGAGAAATAAAGATAAAGGTAATATACCTAATGGTAATAATAATTACTAATAAGAATAATAAGATATGAGGAAAAGAGAGAGGAGGCGGAGCGCCGCGGAGCACAGAAAGAGAGAGTAGGGAAAGTTAGAGAGAGTGAGAGATAGTGAGAAGAGAGAACATTAATAAGGTGGGGCAGACAATGAGGAAAGAGAGAGAAAGATAATAAGGAAATGGAGAGAGAGGGACAAAAAGAAAGAGACGTAGAGATAATGGGGAAAGATAGTAGAGAGAAAGGGAGAGAGAGAAAAAGAAAGAGAGAGAGTGAGAGAGGGAGGTATTATTTCTCCCCAGAGTTTTACGGAAGGCTTTGTTCGTAGAAACCTCATCCCTCATAGACCCCCCCAGGCGACATTATTTGGCTTCGAGGTATTCTGTAGGTAGTCTGAAAGTCAACGAGGTACGCAGGTAAGGTTTGCATAGTTAGGTAATTGCGAACAAAACGAACTTTTACATACAATAACATGTAACATACCTATTTTATACCAACTACCTAGTCTGGCTGGGGGACTTTAAACAGGGAGTAGACCAGCAGCCAGCTTAGTATGGCTGGTGGGTAAACAGGGAGCATGCCAGCTTGGAATTTCAGCACAATCACCTCTCTATCACTCCAAAAAGGAAGAATACTACTTTCTATCACCCCATAGAAGGGAAAATACTCCCTTTTATCACCTCTAATAGTCCCTTCTATCATTTTATATGAAGGAGAATACGCCTTTCTAGGGTAAAACCCCCAATGGCCGACACCTGTTGTAATCATCGACACCCTTCTCGTATTTCTTTAATAATAAGAAATCTGCGTGGTTTACACGTGATCAAATTTATGCACTAGGATCTCCTCACCCTCCTCTATCTTTTTCACAATATTACAGCTTAGATGCCTCGGTCGTCTGAGAGACATGAGCCAGACTAGATAGAATTACGTCAGTTTGTTAAGAAAGTGCTTTTTTTGTTAGCGTTTTGCTAAGGTAAGAGTTGTTTTTAAATGCGTTTTTTGTACTTTTCTTTTTATTTTACCACTATTGGACTTTTTTCCTGTGACAGTTAAGCTTTCTAGTTAATAATTATCCAAATAAAAATTAAAAATATATGATTTATTTGGAAATGGGGAGGGGTGTCAACGACCTCCTCAAAAATTACTCATGAAAGTAATCTCCGACACGGGGTGTCAGGTAACTATTTTCACATATTTTAGTCGCCGACACAACTGAAGTAATAGTCATTTGTGATCTCTACTGAGAACATCCAGAAACAGGTAATCTTTAATGATGTTTTCTATGGCGATTATCTTTGATTAATATTGGCAGGTGTTTATCAATGTTTACTTAATTGATAAAGTTGTTTTATTGACATTTTTTAGCTATTTATTTAAAAGAAGGAGGAGCGTCAACGGCAAAATATATCAGTGTCGATATCATATTTGGTCCGTTTTAGTTGCCGACACAGTTGTTTCTTTATCTTTAGGACTCTATTGTGCATAGGTACCTATTTAATCTTTTTGTGTGTTTTTTTTTCTATACTTCTTCCCATATCATTGTTTAATCAATTTATATTGCTCTTTGGTTGCATTTTCATATTATATCCCTAGATAACGTGGGTTGTCAATGATTTCTGCAAAATATTGTTTAATTGTTGTCTTCGACACATCCCGACACATCCTTTGAGTTGTTTTTTGTTCGCACTTTTGATCAGAAGCTGAATATTTGATACCTTTTATTTGTATCAAATGCCTAAATAGCTTAAATTTATCTAGGAACCTATCTACTTCGGTAGGTTTTTTTTTTTTTTTTTTTTTTTTACTTTTTTTTTTTTTCAGCAAAATGGGGAAAGAAACAACAAAATATTATAAGTCCAAGTCAGGAACGAAGAAAAAGGAGCTAAAGAGCTTTTTTTTTACAATAAATTTACCCACTGTTGTTATTTCTCCTTCTTCTTCTTCTTCTTCTCCTCTCATGTTCAGATGGGGTTAGGGTTTGTCTAATATTTGCAAATACCCACCTAAAAGGTCCCCATTTGCACGAAAAGACCTTTTAGGTGATCATAAGTGAAGGGTGTCAACGAATCACACAGTGTCAACAATGGTGTCAACCACTCCTGCAAATGGTGTGTCGGCCACTGAAAAAATGGGTGTCGGCGACTTCAACATTTCTCTTTTTTGACTTTTTCCATAAAAGTATTTTTTTAATTTTTTTTGAGCAACATTTCAATAAAAAAATTATGTCTCTTACTAAAGTACAATATGTTTTATTTATTTCCACAAAAAGATCTTCAGATTAGAGGTGGTATTAAGTTCATAATGCTGTTTTTATGGAAAAAGTTCCTTAAGGGTGTCGGCCATTGGGGGTTTTACCCTAGCTAAAGAAATAGCAATGATTTTCATTATTAGACACTGTGGATTTGAAAGTAAAAAAAAAGTGGGCATTTCTTTTTGAAAGTCCCACATTTAGGTCGTCTTTTTCCCAACTGTCCTCACCCCGAACGAAATGTACGCCACTAGTCTCCGTCAGCAGGTAAATATAACCAGGTAGACGCAAGTAGGTATTGGAAAACTTCGCCCCCCTAAGCTTTAAACTTTGACGTCGCAGATGCCCCAGGGTGCCAAATTTGGGGACGCATTGTGGAATCGAACCCCCCGCGGGGATTGCGAACAAAACGAACTTTTACATACAATAACATGTAACATACCTATTTTATACCAACTACCTAGTCTGGCTGGGGGACTTTAAACAAGGAGTAGACCAGCAGCCAGCTTAGTCTGGCTGGTGGGTAAACAGGGAGCATGCCAGCTTGGAATTTCCCTTGCTAAAGAAATAGCAATGATTTTCATTATTAGACACCGTGGATTTGAAAGTAAAAAAAAGTGGGCATTTCTTTTTGAAAGTCCCACATTTAGGTCGTCTTTTTCCCAACTGTCCTCATCCCGAACGAAATGTACGCAACTAGTCTCCGTCAGCAGGTAAAAATAACCAGGTAGACGCAAGTAGGTATTGGAAAACTTCGCCCCCCTAGACTTTCAACTTTGACGTCGCAGATGCCCCAGGGTGCCAAATTTGGGGACGCATTGTGGAATCGAACGCCCCGCGGGGGAGCTTTGTTGCGTGAACTTTTGAACTTGGAGCTTTTTACGTACTTTCTTTCAGAGTGAACTTGGTAGGAGCAACTTTGTCAAGGTTTTTTTTTTAAACAAAATTTTGTACCTAACACCTACGGCCCTACGAGTATTATCTTCCTACGTATACCTGTGTACTTACATACCTAAAAGAAATGTAGCAGAAATATGTACAATGTAGGTAGAAGTAGAACAAACATGTTTGTACCTAACACCTACATAATTATTATGTAGGTACATACCTATCTATCTAAGAAGTGTAGTGAAAATAGAAAGTACCTAACTGTGATATTTTACACCAGTTTTTTATCTCACTCATATTTTTCCTCCCTCGTTCTATCTCTATCTCTCTTTCCTTATCTATTTCTCTCTCTCTCTCTCTCTCTCTCTCTGTCTCGTTCTCTCTCTCTCGCTCTTTTTCTCTCTCTCGCTCTCTCTCTGTCTCTTTCTCTCTCTCGCTCTCTCTCTCTCTCTCTCTCTGTGAACACCTACGGCCCTACGAGTATTATCTTCCTACGTATACCTGTGTACTTACATACCTAAAAGAAATGTAGCAGAAATATGTACAATGGAGATAGGTAGAAGTAGAACAAAAATGTTTGTACCTACCTAACACCTACATAATTATTATGTAGGTACCTACATACCTATCTATCTAAGAAGTGTAGTGAAAATAGAAAGACCTACTGTGATATTTTACACCAGTTTTTTATCTCATTCTCATATTTTTCCTCCCTCGTTCTATCTCTCTTTCCTTATCTATTTCTCTCTCTCTCTCTCTCTCTCTCTCTCTCTCTCTCTCTCTCTCTCTCTCTCTCTCTCTCTCTCTCTCTCTGTCTCACCCTTCGAATATTTCTCCCCTTTGTTTCTCTGTCTCCCTCTCTAACCTCTTTCTCCTTTCCACCCTGTCTCGCCCTTCCTCTCTCTCTCTCTCTCTCTCTCTGCCTGTCATTACAACATGGAAAATGACGGTTAATTTCCATTAGTCAGAAATTCAGAATGCTTACACGGAAGGAAGAAAGAGAAGGGAAAAAAATATCTGGTGGGAACATCACACGACTTTCTATTGCATTACAGGATAACAGAACTACAATTTACTTCCATGCATTTACAATTTACACATACGAGTACGTACGAACAGTGGAGACCTTGGGCTAAACCAAAAATTCAGATCACTTCAAAACCGACTTTCTATTGCATTACAGGATAACAGAACTACAATTTACTTCCATGCATTTACAATTTACACATACGAGTACGTACGAACAGTGGACACCTTGGGCTAAACCAAAAATTCAGTTCACTTCAAAACGGATTCTAATATTCTAATTTCTTGACTTGGCGGGGCGGAGCGCTACCGCGCTCCTTAATAAACCGTGGATTGTCTCAGGTTTGAGTTCAATCCGAGGTTGACCTGGCTATTAAGTGGGTATAGGGCAGTGGTTCCCAACCTTTTTTCGCCCGCGTACCCCTTGGGTACCCGGATTTAATCTCACGTACCCCCGCCATCATAATGAGTACCGGTTACACATACCTAGGTCGATATGTATACCATTACTACTGAGTTCTAAATACTCTCAGTACCTTTTGAAAAAAAAATCAGTACTTCAGGACCTTGAGGTCAAAATTCAGTACTTTTCTGGACTGTACTGCATAGATAACCCATTAAAATTCAAAATTTGCCTTTGTCCGCCATTACACAATTTTTTCTCGCGTACCCCCGGAAGGTCTCTCACCTACCCCCATCAGGGGTACGCGTACACCCGGTTGGGAATCGCTGGTATAGGGGAATCCTGGTTTCATCTCAATCCCGAGTTGGTAAACCCCAGAATTCTTCTTTCTTCTTGCCTTTTCCCGTGTTCAGACGGGGTCGGCGTTTTTCGTCAGTCTTTCAATCAGCCCTAGGGTGATTACTTTGAGCTGACATAGGTATAGATTTGGCTCCAAAATTTTTACAAGCGGATGCCCTTCGCACTCAACCCTTGCTCTTTCTTTAGCCAGAAAAATAGCCAGACAAGGTAAACGACAGCATTGACGTAATGGAAAGTAAAAAAAAAGGTCGAAGCTAAAAAGCTCTTGTCAAACTAGGGAACAAGAAGGGAGGAGGTTGACATTATTGACGACTGTTGCAGTGTTGCAACCGAGATGTCACAGGAAAAGCAAAATATTGGTAATATTGAATTTTGAAAAATGGTCTTTTAGTTGACTCTTCTCTCGTCTGTGGAGAAACGAGAAAAGCTTGGGAAAAGTTCATTTTTCAACACATTTAACTCAGCTTTCACACACCATTTTTCGGGGTGACAATTTTACAGGCGGGGCGGAGCGCTACCGCGCTCCTTAATAAACCGTGGATTGTCTCAGGTTTGAGTTCAATCCGAGGTTGACCTGGCTATTAAGTGAGTATAGGGCAGTGGTTCCCAACCTTTTTTCGCCCGCGTCCCCCCTGGGTACCCGGATTTAATCTCACGTACCCCCGCCATCATAATGAGTACCGGTTACACATACCTAGGTTGATATGTATACCATTACTACTGAGTTCTAAACACTCTCAGTACCTTTTGAAAAAAAATCAGTACTTCAGTACCTTGAGGTCAAAATTCAGTACTTTTCTGGACTGTACTGCATAGATAACCCAATAAAATTCAAAATTTGCCTTTGTCCGCCATTACACAATTTTTTTTCGCGTACCCCCAGGGGTACGCGTACCCCCGGTTGGGAATCGCTAATATAGGGGAATCCTGGTTTCATCTCAATCCCGAGTCGGTAAACCCCAACATTCTTCTTGCCTTTTCCCGTGTACAGACGGGGTCGGCGTTTTTCGTCAGCCTCTCAATCAGCCCTAGGGTGATTGCTTTTGATCTGACATATGGATTTTGGCTCCAAAATTTTTACAAGCGGATGCCCTTCGCACTCAACCCTTGCTCTTTCTTTAGCCAGGAAAATAGCCAGACAAGGTAAACGACAGCATTAACATAATGGAAAGTAAAAAAAAAGGTCGAAGCTAAAAAGCTCTTGTCAAACTAGGGAACAAGAAGGGGGGAGGTTGACATTATTGACGACTGTTGCAACCGAGATGTCACACAGGAAAAGCAAAATATTGGTAATATTGAATTTTGAAAAATGGTCTTTTAGTTGACTCTTCCCTTGTCTGTGGAGAAAAGCTCTCTCTCTCTCTCTCTCTCTCTCTCTCTCTCTCTCTCTCTCTCTCTCTCTCTCTCCATTTCTTTAGCTTCCTCTCTTTCGTCTTTCTCTTTCTCTCCCTCTTTTTCTTTATCATCTCTCTTTCTCTATCGAGTACGTCTATCGTCTCTCTCCCTCACTCCCTCCCTGTCCCTCTTCTCTCTCTCTCCCTGTTTCTCTTCCTCCCTCTCTCTCTCTCTCACGTCTTGTCACAATATTTCTTTTAGTCTCGTGGCAGTCAATCCCACACAATCAATCAAAAATAATGAGAGAGAGAGAAAGAGAGAGAGAGAGAGAATGAGGAGGAAGAGAAAAGAGATTGATTTAAGTTCTAGTGGAAGAGAGAGATAAAGAGAGGGAAAGAGATAAAAAAAGGAGGGAGAGGAAAAAACGTAGATTCAAGTTATATTGGAAGGAGAGAGAGAGAGAGAGAGAGAGAGAGAGAAAAGAGAGAGAAGGAAATGCAGGTCGCATTTTTCATCGCCCTGTCAAATTTTCAGGTTTTTTCTGCTCGAACTTCGTCATTCCTTTTACTCAATTCTTCTTCTTCTTCTTCTTCTTCTTCTTTTTCTTCTTCTTCTTCTTCGTCATTTTCTCCGTATTCTTCTTCTTCTTTCTACCTTTATATTTACTTACTTTTTTTGACAGGTCTGAAAATTTGTCAAACTAATGTGTTTCATATTCCTTAATACTGTACCTACTAGAGTGCACCGCACCTACCTTTAAAAGTTAGTACACCTACTTTTTTTTTTTTAAGGGTTTACCGTCACCACACAATGGAGCTCTAAAGGCAAGGGGGCTAGGTGGTAGAGTCTATTATCATTATAAAGACAAATGGGTAGGTATTTAATTATTTATTTCAGCATGCTCTAAACTCTAAACTTTTCGTTTCCATCTGAAAGATCCCAGGTGGGGAAAACAGGACCGTTCCAATTGGCTCGCACTAATCAAGGGGCAAGAAACCAGTAGTGTTTTCTCTGATAAGGAAAATAAAAGAGTGCTTGATATTTTATTTAAATAAAAAATAAATAACAACAATCTTGAAAATCTTGAAATATTTTTCTTCAGATATGTTCTTCTGAACACTAAAGGATCTCATATTTCAAATATTTTCATCAAAATCGGAAACAAAAAGTTTGCCGGGCATATCTGGGTTAAAAAAAAAAGAAAAAAAAAGTTGCGAGGTTCCTATTTTTGGAGTTCTATTATAGATTCTGAACCAGGTTACCAGGCCAGTGTTCAGGGTTGAGAATCCGAACAGTGGGTTATGGGAGGGGGTAGATCCTCGAAAGAGCAAAGAAGAGAAGTTCGAGGGGGGATCCAGGGCACCCATTCGTAGAAGCTTAACCGATCCCTTGGGGCAATTGCCCCATCACCTAAGCAGCCTCAGAGTGGGATTTTTGTATACGGAGTGAAAAAAAAAAAAAAAAAAAAAAAAAAATCAAGCATGTCAAAATCCAAAATCACCAACCTGACCCACCTCAAAAGCGTAATGGTTATCCTGGTCCCTAAGGTCTTATCGTCCGGAAAGCTAAGAGAGAAGACAGGATAGGAGAAAGCCAGCCGCTCCGAGAACGAACCTCATCTGTTCAAGATAAAATCCGCCCAGAGCGAGAATCGAACCCGCGGCCTAACGCTTACAAGGCAGACGCGCGAAGGAAGACAGAATAGGAGAAAGCCAGCCGTTCTGAGCAGCTCCAACCCCGACCACGGCCCTGGTGTCAGCAATATCTGTCTCTTTGACAGAAAAAAAAAAATAGTAATAGAAAGAAAAAAAACCTGGGGAACAACTGCTTCTTTCTGACCGATAATGGGATAAAGGAAAAAAGACATCAAAATAAAGAAAGGACAAAGGAAAGAAGAGACA
This sequence comes from Diaphorina citri, assembly GCF_000475195.1. NCBI lineage: Eukaryota > Metazoa > Arthropoda > Insecta > Hemiptera > Psyllidae > Diaphorina > Diaphorina citri. Next base: position 48,494 of record NW_007378876.1, on the reverse strand, counting down.
TCAAGATTAAGGATGAGGAAGAATGGAAGGGAAAGACCTCAAGATAAAGAATTAGGAAGAGGAGGAGGAGAAGAAAGAAAGGACAAAGGAAAGGAAAGACATCTTGTCTCTGAGATTGTTCAGGCCAGTGTGAAATTGTATTTGCGAGGGCGAAATGGAATGAAAGAACTTGAGGTAAATCACGAGGATAAAGAGGAGGGAAAGGTAAACAATGAGCAAAAGGAAGAGAAGAAGAAGAAGCGTAGGAGGAGGATTAAGAGGACGAAGAGAACAGGGAGGAAAGGAAAAGATTAGAAAGATTGATAAAGACAGAAAAGGAGGATCTCTCTCTCTCTCGTCTCGTCTCTCTCTCTCTCTCTCTCTCTCTCTCTCTCTCTCTCTCTCTCTCATTCCTACACATAACATACACTTTGTTTACATAAAAGTAATCCTTTATTTCCCATTCATCCTCTTTCTTTACTCAATCTCTCTATTTCTACCTGCTTCCCCCTCTCCTTTCATTTTAATACAATAAGTAGCTTAGGTACTTTATAAACTTTACAGTATTATTACCTTATTATTATCATCTATTTAGGTAAATACCTAGGTACATCATTATTATTATTATAATATTAATATGTACAAAAAAGTAAAAAGTTGGTGTTTCATTGCCGTTTTTGTTTCGCAGCAACGAAGCCGCTGCGCGCTGCTACGTACGAGTAAATGGACTCATGTGGTCCGTGTCGTAGCATACCAAATTACCCATCCCGTAGTATGTTCCTAATCAGATGGGCGAGAAAAGACACACTACCTGTCTACCTACGCCCCAAACCGATTTAGTCGCTAGATCACCAGTCCACACGGTAACACTGAAGTAACCAGTCGAAATGCGAAATTTCTGTGGGTACCTATCTGCAAATCGCAATACGAAATTTGGAAGGATTTTTTTTTTCTAATCTTCTCCAAAACCTGACGAAATTCGCCAGGATTTTTCACCCAAATCCCCAGCGAGGGCAACAGTTAGGTACACAGATTCAGTACTAAAAGAGCATTTATAAATTCTATTAGGAGAATTTAGAGACGAAATTCGTCAACCGTAAAAAAAAAAAGACTGAAAGACAATTTAAAATTCTTACCAAATTGTTTTTATTTCCTGCGAGAATGGAAATGGCGCTCGTTTTAACCTTTTTTTAATGCTTTTTTCTTTTGCACGTTGCTTCTTTTTTGTTTGAACTGTTAGTACCTTTTTGTTACTTTGCTAGACTGTTAGTATGACATTTGTAAGTTTTCTTATTATGGCTATACTTTGTTTCTTGTTTTTTTTTTTTTTTTTTTAAATCTCTCTCTCTATCTCTCTTCCTCTTTATTTGTAGATATCACTCTCTTTTTCTTCTTCATTTCTCTCTCTTTCTCTCTCTCAATAAGTATACACTAATGAAAGCTACCTAGTACCTACTCATTATAGCTGGATGAAAAAGAAAGATTTTTTCCCTTTTTTAATACAAAAACACCAAGCGCGTTCATAATAAACTGTAAAATGGAGGTAGATATAACAGGTACCTATTTGTGAGAACATCACACGGCTTTCATTACTGTTTTCACCAAAATATGCATTTTAAATAATAGAAAAGGAGAAACCGATTAGGTTTCTCTCTCTCTCTCCCTCCCTCTGATGTCCGTCTGTCTTTCTCTCAATATCGAATTTTATCCAATAGAACACCTCTTTATGGGAAATAATTAATAATTACCTATCTAATTTATAATTCAAATAATTGAGGTAACAGAAAACAAGGCAACACCTATTTAATAGGTACTTAAGGTACCTACATATGAGGTGAGGGTAAACAAGTACATGATAGTGATACGTAAGTAATAGAAAGTAATTAAAAAATACAAAAAGTAAAGAAGGGTTTCTTGTTTTTTATCTGTTTTATTCGAGTTCTTACGACTTGTATTACCTTTCCTGACATTGTCCGTTCAATTTCTTGTTTTTTATCTGTTTTATTCGAGTTCTTACGACTTGTATTACCTTTCCTGACATTGTCCGTTCAATTCAATTCAATTCAATTTCTATTGTAAGGTTGTATTCTTTTATTGGTCTGCACCATGTTGTAGGTCTGTATGTTTCAATTTGTTTTTGCATAATTTAAGTAGGTCTGGAGAGATTGTTCGAGTAGGAACTCAAATTGTTTTTCTTGACTTCTTTTATTTTTTCAGACATATTTTGTTTGCCTCTGTTTTTCTTCTCTTGAACTACCAATTTTTCGATTCGAAGTTCACTGTGCTAAAAACCACTAGGTACTACACTTGCTTGACACAAAATAGTAGTCTTGAGGGAATCAGGGCAAGTTCATTTGTTCATTTTCGTCTTCCTTCTCCTCCTTTTCTTCTTCTTTTTACTTTCTTCTTCTGCTCTTCTACGTACATACTTGTTCTCTTCTACGTACTTGTTCTTGCTCATTTCCTTCTTCGGCTATTTTTTCTTCTTTATTTTTCTCTCCCTCTTCATTGTTTTCTTCGTCTTCTACTACATCTTTTGTTCTTTCCTTCTCCTCCTTTTCCTTGTCTCCTCATTTAATATCTCGTCCCTCCTTTCGCAGTCCCTCTTCTGATCTTTTTTCTCTCCATTTTCCTGTCTCATTCCACTTTTTCTTCCCACACTCATCGGTTTTTTTATTAGCGTCCTTTTCTTTGTACAGATAGCGTATACGGTCAAACCTGGATTAAGGGGAACACGAGTCACCGACAATTTTGTCTAATTTATAGGAGGGTTTTAATTTTTTAATTAAAGGAACTTGCTTTTTGGGACTTCCATAGAGGCCAAATTTCATTCAAATCCCACAAATCTTTCGGAAGCTATGACTGACACTGAATGCTATTATTATTATTACACAATTGGATCAAACTTTATTAAATTTACAGATGGTAACAAAAAGTATATACATATAAATACAAAATAAACTTTGATCAAGGGTGGGGTTAATGCCTATGGCATTCTCTACCACCCCACCCTTAATGCTATTCATTATTCATAGGTACACAAAAAGCCCACTCCAATTCTCAGGTGTAGGGGCAAACAGATCGGTTAACACCAAAAGATGGGTTAAGATTATACGAATCTACGTCCAAGATATTGGTCGACCGACCTCTATAGTCCTTCCCATCATAATAATAATAATAATAATAATAATAATAATAATAATAATAATAATAATAATAATAATAATAATAATAATAATAATAATAATAATAATAATAATAATAATAATAATAATAATAATAATAATAATAATAATAATAATAATAATAATAATAATAATAATAATAATAATAATAATAATAATAATAATAATAATAATAATAATAATAATAATAATAATAATAATAATAATAATAATAATAATAATAATAATAATAATAATAATAATAATAATAATAATAATAATAATAATAATAGACTCTTGAGTGGAAGGCAACAGGCAACCACTAGGCGAGGTTAACGCCTTAGGCGTTCTCTACCACCTAACCCTCTACCATCATAGACGCTAATTTTCCTCAAAATCGGACCAAACTTTCGGGAGTTACCTATAGCTTATAGCCGACCACTAACAGCGTCTACGTCTATGCTTGATTGAAAATTTGACATCGATCGAGGTCGATTAACATCGCTTGAGACACACGTCCTCTATAAACTGTTCACTATATTGTCTTGAGATTTGTACCTTTACATCCATGTTCGACTGTACACCCATGTAATATTCTCGTGTGTATGTTCCACTATGTTTCTTGTCTCAAGATTTATGTCGTCATAAACTTCAGATTCTCACTCGTTCTCACGTAATTGATGGCGATGGAAACTTTGTGGTCGCAATCGATGTCGACAGTATGTATCCCTCTGTATTCCCTGTCTGTAAGAGGAAGTAGAGAAAAGTGACAAAAAGAAATATTCTAGGTACCTTTATCCAGGGACATTATTTCAAAATGTTATGGTCAACTAGGAACCCAAAGACAATTCTTGATCTCTCTCTCTCTCTCTCTCTCTCTCTCTCTCTCTCTCTCTCTCTCTCTCTCTCTCTCTCTCTCTCTCTCTCTTTTAAATAATTCCTTTTCCTTTAATTTTCTAACTTTCAATTTCTTCTTTTAGAATTTTAGATCAATACAGGTACCTTTTCCGTTATGATTTTGATTTCAGAAACGGCCATGTTGCTTCCGATCGAGCTGAGTTCAAGTAGAAAGTTGAATGAAACGTTGGATATTCGCCGAAATCTCTGGGACAGATATCCGAAGGACCCCGTTGAAGACCAAAGCAAAGAGTAAGTATCTTCCAATAGTTGTCAAACTATACCAAGATAGGGTGAGAAAAACACACCTTGTGTTAGAAGAAAAAAATCTTAATGGTGGACTGTTTTATAGGGGTATCCCAAAGATGCCAGAAACAGACACCACATTGTCATGATGATTTCCAACCTCCGATAGGAGAGGAACGTAAAGAATCAGGAGAAACCCCAGATATTCAGATAGAACCTTGGGGGAGGCCCCAAAGTACTACAGGTACCTACGCCACTGTGTCGAACACATAGGGAAAATAGTGCTCACTCAAAGTAAGATGACTATTAGTTTCACGCACATAATTTCCCCAATAGTTTTTTTATTTGGTTTCAAGGGTTTCCTACCAGTACTCTTTTCCGAGTGAGCTCTTCAGTTCACTGAACGACACACTCTTAGCTGACACTTTGAGAGATTAAAGAGAGAGAGACAAGGACAGGAAGAAAATTTCCACAAGAGACGGAAAATTAATACTGAAATGTACCAGAGGGAGTGGGAGAAAGATGGATGGATAGAACGAGAAAATGATAGAGGGAGATTTATAGATAACGAGAGAGAGAGAATGGCAGAAAGAGAAAGGGAGGATGAGAATAGGGAGATTTAAAGAAAAGGAGAGATAGATAGAGGTAGAAAGAGAGAGAGAATGAGGATAAAGAGAGAGGGAGAGGGAGTCAGGAAGACAAAAGGAGATGAGAAAGAGAGAGAGAGTCTAATAAGTCTTATTAGAAGTGGAATTGGGGTATGAGTATGACATTTTGCTAATAATATCACAGAAATCTTGCCAACATCTCTCTCTCTCATGTTTCAAAGGGGATTAAAATTTCCAATAAAACGTTCACTGTTTCACAAAATACAGGAGCCTATTAAATTTGCTATTTTTCTTTAGCGCAAGAACCTGAAACAAGTCTAATGAAGATTCGTCTACAGTTCTATAGGGAAAATATTATAGGGCCGTATTTAACGCTAATGAATTTTATACGATAATGTACGGTAATTTGCTGTAAAAGTACGGTACTATGCAAAAAATGTACGACTTTATAAAAGTGACATACGGTAAAGTACGGTATTTTCAGCAAAATTGCACGGTAATCTCAGCTGACCAGTCTGGCAACACTGCTAGCAGAAGCAAAAATGTACGATATTTCTAGCAGTTTTCAAATTTTCTAGCAGTGTACGGTAATTTGGGAGAATCAATCTGGCAACACTGGATCCATCGGATTCGGCAGTTGGGTACATGGTACATTCAATTTCTTGACTTTTGATTTCAGATACTGCGTCGTGTTTCAAGTGATCAAAATTTCCCGAGCTTGCAAGAAGGAAAGCCATTTCTCCGACATGAGGGAAGGTAAGTTGCAAAAGAAGTTTCCCGTACTGTAATTTAGGTGTGGCCTATATTTATGGATAGGAGAAATCGGGTTTAACAAGAAATCCGGGCTGCCAGCCATATGGGAGTCTGTACAGTAAAGTGTGTCCAAACATAGTCGACCGGCCGTTGATCGACGTCGTGACTCTATGTTGTCGAGTCAGTTTGGACGATTCAGTCGACATCGATCGACTATGTGTAAACACACTTTTATATTCCACATAACGGCACGGTTGGTCCAGTGGTAACGCGCTTGCTTGCGATGCACAAGGTCCCGGATATCCCCTTTTTTTTTTTTTTTTTTTTTTTTCTTTTTTTCATTTCAGCAAAATCTGATCGACTTCGGTCTACTGTAGTGTGGACGCACCTTAATTACTATCATTATCCAAATATTAATCAATTATTTATATTTTATAAATTGTCGTTGTCATATATTATATAGGTATTATTTATCTTCCTTTCTAGTGAATAATTTAAATTCGATTTTTATAATTGAAGAATCGATTCAAATGGATTTGTTATCAAAATATCAAATCGATTCCATTGAATCTTTTGCCATTTTCCCAATCGGTTGTCTAATCATCCCAATGTTTGCACGACTATCTGTACAGAATTTATTTTTCGTTTCGAAAGCTATATCTCCAAGTGGCACTTTGGGATTGGTCATCATTTGACTCAATTTGTAGATCGACAAAACCCGGCAAAGATCGGCAAAAATGGGTATTCCGCCTTTTCCCTACAATAGCCGCATATGGTCAATCAGCAAAGGCCATCAAATGGTCATTGGTTGGATGGAAAAGCTCCTTCTGGAGAACCTGACCTCACAAAAAAGTGTAGTTACTATAGTTTCCACTTTCCAATCTCTTTAATGTTTAAGAAATGTTAAAACGTAATAATAGTTAATAATTAATAAATAAGTATATTCTTTGTATGTGTAAACCATGGGTATTTATTTCTTAGACGAAAAGTTAACCAACAGGCTATAGAGAAAATAGCAGTTATATGCCATAACTGCTGTGAATGCACCAGTTAGTTCCCAATGGATCACTTGAGTTTAGATACACCCTGGTATGGTTGGTATCCAGATCCAGACAGCCTCGGACATCAAGTGATGTTCTGCACGCAACTCAGCCTCAAAAAAAGTTTGGTTCCAAAAATAACAGAACTCGCTATTTCAACTTGACTTGGTCTCAAACCACCAACCTCCAGAATCGGAGATTGGTAAAACATACCTAGGAAAGGAAAAATGGCAAGCGAACACTTGACCAAGGTACCAAGAATAGTCAGGTCGTCAGGTGTCGGGTGCTCCATCTCGATACTCGAATTCCAAGAAACCTAGACGATACGAGAGGGCATATTGATCAAAGAGGAAAAAGATTTTTCAACATGGATTTACCATCTGTTAGAAAAGGCTGTAAAATGTGAAAAAAAAGAAAAAAAAAAAAACAATCCGGGTGTCTAATTTTGGCTCGTGACTCATTTATGGCATTTTTCTTCACGACCTTTGTCTCTCCAATCTAAAACCCCACCGATCTTGTGTATCTTTTGTTATTGTTGTTCTTGATTGAAGACTCGGTAACTTTGTGAAGGTCCATTGTCGTTGTTTTTTGAAGACTTTTTTAATCCTCTCTAGGCTGAAGGCTCACACGTGCGGGATGGAAAACAAAATATCGGTAGAACAATGGAAGCACTTCTTACCAATATATTGAAAAAAAAAAATCTTTTTTAAAAACCTTTTTTACGGTTTTACTAGGGTTAGAAAAGGGTGATTTCATGGAGGGTATTTTTATTGGATCTAGTGCCATCGAGACGTCCAAGTGTCCAAAACGGAATGTACAAATAAACTTGCAATAAAAAAGGTCTTGGTGCGTTTGCCATGTAAGCGCCAGGTCGCGGGTTCGATTAACGCCCGGGGAATCGAATGGGTTCAGGCCATTCACGATGAGTTTTCTCGATCTCATGCGATAAAACGTTAACGAAGCTCCAAGCTTAAACTATTCTTCTGCCAGCCTAGATAGCTTGGGTGGTGGTGCGTCTGCCTTATGAGCGCTAGGCCGCGGGTTTGATTCCCGCCCGGGGCGGATTTTATCCTCAACAGATAATGTTCGTTCTCGGAACGGCTGGCTTTCTCTTATTTCTTCTCTCTTCAATTTTGGAAAAAGAAAAAAAAAATCCATCCTGCTTTCAGGATTAGTTCTCAGTTCTTTTCCTCCTCGAGCTTTCAAAACTGCTGATAGATGTTTCTCTCTCTCTCTCTCTCTCTCTCTCTCTCTCTCTCTCTCTCTTTAATTTAGATCACCTAAAGGTCGCCACAGACGATTAATCTTAAAGTACCGCAAATAAATGCTTAATCAAGCATGCACTACTGCAAGCTTATCGTTGGCGGCCACATACAGAGGTCAATTGGCGAAACCCTACCTACTGAAGAGGGTGGCGGATTTGCCGCACACAGAAGACCGTCATTCTATGGTACAATATTATAAATGAAATGGAAAAGTTTTTTTTCCCCCGTTCATCCAGGTTTCCCTTCATTTATGGTCTGGCTGGGGGACGTTAATCAGAGCGTAGACCGCCAGCCTAGTTAGCTTAGTTGGTAGTGCGTCTGCCTTGTAAGTGCTAGGTCGCGAGTTCGATTCCCGCCCGGGGCGGATTTTATCCTGATGGGATAATGTTCGTTCTCGGAGCGGCTGGCTTTTTCCTATCCTGTCTTCCTTCTCTCTTCGATTTCAGGACGATAAGGCCATAGCAGTTACAGTTCTCTCTGTCAAACCTCTTTAAAAAAAATCATTTGGCCATCTATTCAAGCCAGTTTTCCCCAGCATCACTAATTTTACACAGAGTAACTTCGGGAGGAAGGGGGATAGCAGGGAATGCAGGGAAATTATTCCTGGAGCCTGGAGGCAGAGCAGGAGCAGATAACATTCGAATGCGAATGTAAAATGTCACAGGAGAAAGAGACTGTTTGGTTTTGAAGGAGAAACAAAACAGAGGAAAAGGCGGGGATAAATAATAATGAGATGAAGGAAAAGAAGATGAAGAAGGAAAAGAAGAAGGAGAAGGAGAAGAACAATAAGGAGGGAGAATATATGAAGAAAAAGGAGAGGAAGAACATAAAGACGAAAGGTAAGGAGAAGAACTTCAAGGAGGGAAGGAAGACGAAGAAGAAAAAGATGAAGATGTAGAATAAGAGGAAGAACAAAAAGGAAGGAGAGATTAAGAGAGTTATTTAGGGAGAAAAGGGAAAAAAATGAATAGAAAAAAAAGGGATTTATTCGATAACCAGAGCACGTATTCGAAAAATAATGATATAATTTCGTAAAAAGAAAAATATTTTAATATGATTAAGTCAAGAAAAAGGAGGTAAGGAATCTGAAATTTATCTCGGTATTAGTTCCGCAGGGCTAAATGCTGAGGAGAAACCATATTTTCCTTCCCACGACTCTTCGTCTTCTTCTCCTCCTCCTCCTCCTTCTGCTTCTTCGTCTCCTCCTCCTTCTTCTTCTCTTCCTCCTTCTGCTTCTTCTCCTCCTGCTTCGTCTTCTTCTTCTCCTCATTATTTTCCTCCTTTCTTCTTCTTCCCTCTCTCCCTCATTCTTTCCTCTCTTATAAGTTTAGAAATGATTGGTCGAATCCGTCGAATTCGAAAGCGAGACGGTACTTACAGTAAGGTAGGATGGAGTTTGCTGTCGAACTTACTAAAACTTACATAGTGATGTTATTATGGTATTTTTTTACTCGAAAACGACCCGACCTTACTAAAACTTACCCAAAGTATACGAGTACCTATTTAGGTACTATGGAAAAAATGATATTTTATTTGCAATAGTCAACTATAGAGAAGTGCAACGGCTAACATCTATAATAAGGTCTTACCGTCCTGAAAGCGAAGAGGGAAGGAAAATAGCATAGGAGAAAGCGAGCCGTTCCGAGAACGTACCTTATTCTGTTTCAGATAAAATCCGCCCCGGGCGGGAATACAACCCGCTACCTAGTGCTTACAAGACAAGACGCGCTAATCGCGCTATCCTCCACATTAACTAGGCTGGCAGAGAAGTTTAAAATTCAAAGTAGGTACCTACTACTTACCTAGTTATTTCAAAGTTACAATAGGAATATAGGAAAAATAAGGGATAAGGGGACGAGGTCATAGGGGGCTATTTGGCACCTCTATCACCGAAGAGGTTTGTAATCAACCCCTCCTTTTCCCCTGAATTCGGTGTCACCCAACCTTTGTGTAGAATCTGGATACCCCCACCCTTGGACCAAAGGTTTTGGTTCATGACTTCAGAGTTCATCAGTTCATTCTCGATTTTGATGTTGTTGTTTTTACTTCATCTACAGTTCATTTTTGACCTTTGTTTTAATTTTGGATCCTCTACCTTTTGGACGTTTTTTACCGAATTTATACCGGATAATTTTCCTACCTGAAATTGACTAGATTTTCAAAGTGTTCTCCTTTTTCGTTGTTTAACTAATAAGTACCTACGTATATGAACTGTTATATTACTTAATCATTAGTTTTTAGTCTTTTCCCCCTGTTTATATTCCCCGGGCTTAATTTTCACAAATTGTTTAAAATGACTTCAAAGCAAGGTAAGAAATCTATTTATTAAAATTTAAAATGCATCAATTTTATCAGTGAGCCACCACGGCCATCAGCCGGCCTAGTTAGCTTGTAGAATAGCGCGCCTGCCTTGTAAGCAAGCGCTAGGTCGCGGGTTCGTTTTCCGCGGGAGGCGAACTTTATCCCCAACAGATGGTGTTCGGTCTTGGAGCGGCTGGCTTTCTCCTTCTTTCTTCAATTTCAGGATGTAAAACCTCCGTTGAAGTGCGAATTTTTTTTTCAGGGAACGAGGGCCAGGCTTCATAGGTTTAGCCAAATGTTGATTTTTTTAAGAGGTTTGACAGTGGGAACTGTAACTGCTAAGGTTTTTTATCGTCCCGAAATCGAAGAGGGAAGGAAAGGATAGGAGAAAGCCAGCCGTTCCGTTCCGAAAACCATTATCCCTTCAGGATAAAATTCACCCTGGGCGGGAATCGAACCCGCGGCCTAGCTTTTCCTTTCGGGAAACTCACCACTGGAAAATTGACCTCAGCTCCAACAGAAAGTTAGAATGTCAAAAAGATAAAAACTGAAAGTTGAATGAATCAGTGGTTTCCCGAAAGGATTTTCCTTCCGGAAAACTGATTTAGCTAAATGCGGAAAAAAGGAAAAACTGTACCACCTTAATCGATCGACCTCACTTTTCACCTACTTCTGTGACCTACCGTCCTACTCTGGTTTGTTTGTTTATTTTGGTAAATTTCGGAGAACCCAAGGATCTACAAAGCGTTTTGTAAATTGCCGCCCCAGACTTACAGGTATCATGTCGCTGCTTCGGAAGCTTTGTAGGATCTTTGTGATTTTGCCGACTGTTCAGGAGGCAGGAGTTTTGGTTTGGCTATTTTTTGGATTTTTTTCCTTAGTTTTAGTTTCTTTGTTTCACAATTCACAATAGTTATAATTTATATAGTTTTTAATTTGCCTTTGGTCTGGTTGTTGGTGCTTATCAGAATTTAGATTATTTTACGTTCGTAAATTAATTTATTTACTTCCCTATTTAACCTATTTTATGAATTTTCGAAATCGTGCCCATCAATTAAGTCACTAAAGTATTTTTATCAATTACCTAATTTTCTAATTATTAAATCTAAATCATAATACTATCGTGTTTTTCTGTTTCGGATACCTGAACCTTTGATTGTTTATGAATTGTTCGTAATTTTTATCACTACCTATCAATTTATTTTCATCGATAATTTTTTATCTTTATCAAATTCTCAATCAATTTTCGTGAATACCTATCGAATCTGTCGATCAATATTTTCGTGGATACTTTTTTTTATCAAATTATTTATTAATTTTTCTCCATACCTCTCTATTCAAATTCTCAATCAAATTTTCTTGGATACGTATTTGATCAAATTCATCATGAATTCCTTCGCATTACATAACAACCTGGAGAAAGTTAATGAATTGGTTAATGTAAACGTGAAAGGTGAGTGCGATTGAATAAATGTATTTGCCTTTTTTAATGGAATAGTAGGTAAATACCTTGTCTATCCTGCCAGCTGCCAGAATGAGACTGATGAGATGACTGATCAGACTGATTGAGATTGACTGATCACCTGATCACTTAAGAATTGTGAAGAGTCCCTTCTGTCCCTTTTCTCTCGGATAATCTGTTAGTAGGTACCTACCTTTTCGCCCTCCACCCCCCCTCGAAAGAGTCTGAACGGAGGCCCTCTCGGTCAACAATTTGATTAATTGTCACTAAAGTATTTTTATCAATTACCTAATTTTCTAATTATTAAATCTAAATCATAATACTATCGTGTTTTTCTGTTTCGGATACCTAAACCTTTGATTGTTTATGAATTGTTCGTAATTTTTATCACTACCTATCAATTTATTTTCATCGATTCTTTTTTATCTTTATCAAATTCTCAATCAATTTTCGTGAATACCTATCGAATCTATCGATCAATATTTTCGTGGATACTTTTTTTTTATCAAATTATTTATTAATTTTTCTCCATACCTCTCTATTCAAATTCTCAATCAATTTTCTTGGATACGTATTTGATCAAATTCATCATGAATTCCTTCGCATTACATAACAACCTGGAGAAAGTTAATGAATTGGTTAACGTAAACGTGAAAGGTGAGTGAGATTGAATATGTAGGTATTCGCCTTTTTTAATGGAATAGTAGGTACAACTACATATTCTACATAAATACCTTGTCTATCCTGCCAGAATGAGAGTGATGAGTCTGATGACTGATCATGAAGACTGAAGAGCAGTGAAGTCAGTGAAGAGTCCCTTTTCAGCTTTTCTCTCGGATAATCTGTTAGTAGGTACCTTTTCGCCCTCCATCCTCTCGGTCAATAATTTGATTAATTTGACGGGTGGATGCTCAAAATTATGGCATTTAGAGGCCCCTAAATGCCCGGGGCCTCCCTGTGATGCTAGGGCCCAGATATACGCCAGTGAGCTTTCTAGAATAAAATTGTAGGTACCTAAGCGCTCGGTTTATGTAAATACCTATAATCAGTATAATCTCATATTTAGTAACCGAGAATGTTTGGAGAACGTGGTTGGGTAGAAGAGCTCCTACAGGAGCATCCTGCCACTTAAAAGAGAGCCACAAAAAAAAAAAAAAAAAAAAAAAAAAAAAAAAAAAAAAAAAAAAAACTTCGCACCTCTTAATTTTTCACCATTTCATATTTTACCCTCTTTTCAAAGCGTCGTCCGCGTCGCGTTGTTACAGTAACACTGTTGTTAATTTTCAGATTACACCTCCAATCATATGGACATGGGTGAGGATATGAAAATGCATATGGATGAGGACGTGTTTGGATTGCGGATGTTTCACTCCTCCAGTCCGATCAATATCCCGCGCGGATATCAAGGTAAGATCCACAACAGATACCCACCAACACACCAACTCGGATATCGAGGTAAGATCCACAACAGATACCCTCCAACTCGGATATCAAGGTAAGATCCACAACAGATACCCACCAACTACCAACCTACACCTCATCTACGGGGGGATCTGACTTGAGTCCCGACTGTTATATCCGAGTTGCGTCCGTCCGATTTGGGTCCCATTTCTGAAATTTATCATCCGAGTTGCGTGTTTGGATGATTTGGGATTCTCGGACTCAACTGGTGGTCCTCCTCATCTACAGTACATACCTACTTATTGTACTTACTTTATCTACGTACATATATTGTACAATTTCTTGTTCACATTATCATAGGTACCTAGTTTTTTTTTTTAATTTTTATTATTATTATTTTATATTTACCTATTTTCAATCCCCACTAAATCCTTTGACAGCGTTTACTACAAATAGATCGACACCGCTTGAAAGACGTCTATCTTTCTTTCTTTTTTGTCAGAGAGAAAACTTGATAATATTGTCTCGCAATTGAAGAGAGTAGGACCGCGGCGGAGACAGGCAGCCGTTCCGAGAGCGAACCTTGTCTGTTTAGGAGTTTAAAACTTCGCCCCGGGCGGGAATCGAATCCGCGACCTAGCGCTTGAAAGGCGGACGCGGTACCCTCCCTGCTATGTGTTTTCCAATCTAAAGAACGATAAATTCCATTACCTATGCAATATGACCGATTTATTTTTCTAAAATCTAAATAATGATGAATTCCAATATGCAATATGACCAAATTATTGTTAATGTTCATTTTCAGAAAACTTCCCAGAAGCTCCTACAACCAATCCCACATCACAGCAGCCCGAAAACGTCTCCCAAGGTCCATGGTCTTACTGGAACTGCAAATCCCCCCTAGAGAGTGAGCGAACCTTGTCTGTTTAGGAGTTTAAAACTTCGCCCCGGGCGGGAATCGAATCCGCGACCTAGCGCTTGAAAGGCGGACGCGGTATCCTCCCTGCTATGTGTTTTCCAATCTAAAGAACGATAAATTCCATTACCTATGCAATATGACCGAATTATTTTTCTAAAATCTAAATAATGATCAATTCCAATATGCAATATGAACAAATTATTGTTAATGTTCATTTTCAGAAAACTTCCCAGAAGCTCCTACAACCAATCCCGCGTCACAGCAGCCCGAACACGTCTCCCAAGGTCCATGGTCTTACTGGAACTGCAAATCCCCCCTAGAGAGCGTTCTCAACAGTTTCTTATTTCCAACACCAGAGAGCACCACAACGCCACCGCCAGCGGTGAATAACTTCACACCTCTACCGCCAGGGGGCGTCCCCAATAATTTCCCCTAGAGAGCGTTCTCAACAGTTTCACATTTCCAACACCAGAGAGCACCACAACGCCACCGCCAGCGGCGAATAACTTCACACCTCTACCGCCAGGGGGCGTCTCCAATAATTTCCCAACTCCACCGCTAGGAGGTGTCTCGAATAACTTCACATTCACACCACCAGGGGTCGGGTGCGTTCGTTCCCCAGTGAGAAAGGGCAGAAATGTTACACCTCCACGGAGTTATAGCTTGACACCTCCCAGTTCTCCTCTTCAATTGGACACCCTCAACTCCTCCACTGATGGGTCGTCTCCATGGGTAAGTTGGGAGGAAATTTGGGACCGGGAGCGGAAATCCGGGACCGGGGGATTCATTCAAATTTAACGTTCTTTCAAAAGTTGTCCCTGTGTCCATCAGTGTTTTTTTTTTTTTTTTTTTTTTTTTTTTTTCTTCTTTTTTTTAGGTTTTACAGGGGGAACCAGGGAACTAAGAACGGATATCTTATCCATCGTCCAGAAAGTGAAAAGAAGGGTGACAGGAGAGGAGAAATCCAGCTGGTCCGAAAAGGAACCTTATGTGTTCAGAATAGAGTCTGCCTCGGGCGCGAATCGAACCCGCAACCTAGCGCTTACAAGGGGAGACGCTCTACCCTTCAAACTAACTAGCCTGGCTTTGACCCCTCTTTCCCACTTGAAAGTTAACTTTCTATCCAGGCTAGTTAGCGTGGAGGGTAGCGCGTCTACCTTGTAAGAGCTAGGCCGCGAGATCGATTCCCGCCCGAGGCAAGCTCTATTCTGAAATCTGAACAGATAAGGTTTCTTTTCGGATCGGCTGAATTTCTCCTATCCTGTTGTTTTTTATCGTCCCGAAATCGAAGAGGGAAGGAAAGGATAGGAGAAAGCCAGCCGTTCCGTTCCGAAAACCATTATCCCTTCAGGATAAAATTCACCCTGGGCGGGAATCGAACCCGCGGCCTAGCTTTTCCTTTCGGGAAACTCACCACTGGAAAATTGACCTCAGCTCCAACAGAAAGTTAGAATGTCAAAAAGATAAAAACTGAAAGTTGAATGAATCAGTGGTTTCCCGAAAGGATTTTCCTTCCGGAAAACTGATTTAGCTAAATGCGGAAAAAAGGAAAAACTGTACCACCTTAATCGTTCTCTCTTTCCTTCCTTATGACCTTAGCAGTTTCAGTTCCCTCTATCAAACCTCTCAAACGTGATAGAGTTGCAGTAAGCTCCACTTTCTTTAAAACGAATTTGGGTTATACTAATCTTGACCCAGGGTATCAGTTTCTTTTGTTTGCACGAGGATGATTGAAAATTCAACAGAACCCTGCGTTCATTAAAATTAATTCTTTGCTTCTTAATCTTCTTATACATAATAATGGGAAATGGGATAGCCATTGGATTTAAAAATTACGTTGAATGCTCCAGAATCCTGAAATATTTAAAGTTTTTCTTTTTTTTGAAGAGTTTTGATAGAGGGAACTGTAAATGTTCAGGTCTTATCGTCCCGAAATCGAAGAGAGAAGGAAGACAGGATAGGAGAAAGCCAGCCGTTCCGAGAACGAAATTTATCGATTCAGGAAAAAAAATCGCCCTGGACGGGAATCGAACCCTTGGCCCAGCCCTGGCGCTTACAAGGCAGACGCGCTACCAAGCAAGCTAACTAGGCTGGCCTAACGGTAGAAAACATCGCCGTTGGCTATTCAGGTATGATTTTAAGGAGTTCATCGTCACTGTATAACATTTTATGATGCTAATACACATTACAAAAATGATTTCTTCCCCAGAACTCAAGCACGTCCCCGATTTTGAGCTCCCCCATTTGGACCCCGACCAAGTCCGACCTGATATCCTTTGTCACCCCTCCTGACCTCATAGTAACCACGGTCCAGAAAGACTTCAGCAACATGTCCCTGTTCTCGGACCGGCTCTCAGAACCAACCTCTTGGGGCGTAAGTTTCTTTATAGTATTTCAATTCAATTGACTGTACATAATTTGGGATCTGGGATCCAAATTTTAGTCAATATTATAGTCAATTGGTATTTTTATATGGCTGAAATGTACTTATGGCTGGTTGACTGCGGCCACAACCACAATCAGAGTTTGAACTTGGTGTCTAGGATTATGGAATCTGATTTCTGATTGGTTGATTTCGAACTTTTCAGCCAATCAGATTGCTTCATCCAAGAATACAAGAGTTAAACCTAAATGTCTTAAACCGAATTTAAAGTCAGTAATCCGGCATTATTCATCCATCCATCATGCTGGAATTAATAAATTAATCATGCAACATGCTGACCCAAAATGAACAGTGTCTCTTACCTTAGAATAATTAGTTCACATTTCTAGCCCAGGCACTCACGATGGTGTTCGGTCTTGGAGCGGCTGGCTTTCTCCTTCTTTCTTCAATTTCAGGATGTAAAACCTCCGTTGAAGTGCGAATTTTTTTTTCAGGGAACGAGGGCCAGGCTTCATAGGTTTAGCCAAATGTTGATTTTTTTAAGAGGTTTGACAGTGGGAACTGTAACTGCTAAGGTTTTTTATCGTCCCGAAATCGAAGAGGGAAGGAAAGGATAGGAGAAAGCCAGCCGTTCCGTTCCGAAAACCATTATCCCTTCAGGATAAAATTCACCCTGGGCGGGAATCGAACCCGCGGCCTAGCTTTTCCTTTCGGGAAACTCACCACTGGAAAATTGACCTCAGCTCCAACAGAAAGTTAGAATGTCAAAAAGATAAAAACTGAAAGTTGAATGAATCAGTGGTTTCCCGAAAGGATTTTCCTTCCGGAAAACTGATTTAGCTAAATGCGGAAAAAAGGAAAAACTGTACCACCTAAATCGACCTCACTTTTCACCTACTTCTGTGACCTACCGTCCTACTCTGGTTTGTTTGTTTATTTTGGTAAATTTCGGAGAACCCAAGGATCTACAAAGCGTTTTGTAAATTGCCGCCCCAGACTTACAGGTACCATGTCGCTGCTTCGGAAGCTTTGTAGGATCTTTGTGATTTTGCCGACTGTTCAGGAGGCAGGAGTTTTGGTTTGGCTATTTTTTGGATTTTTTTTTCCTTAGTTTCTTTGTTTTGTTACCTATTTGTTTCACAATAATAAAATAATTTTTAATTTGCCAGATTTGCCTTAGGTCTGAGGTCTGGTTGTTGGTGTTTATCAGAATTTAGTTGGTTCGTCATTATTTTACGTTCGTAAATTAATTTATTTACTTGTTACTTCGCCAATGATAAGACTGACAAAATTTCAATGAAAACAGGACTATTGACCCGAAACGTTTGAAAACGGGAGAACAATAAGGTACAGGGTATAGGCCAACCTAGAGTCCTTATCTCCTTATACCCATAACATACGTTCGTACCACTTCCCCCCGAAAGACGCTTTGGCTTTATATAGCTACTTTTATCGCACGTATGTAATAGTAAAACTTGCCCCCTTTGTTTCCAGCAACCCACAACAACCGTTCCCGTGGACTCCTAAGGTACAGGGTATAGGCCAACCTAGAGTCCTTATCTCCTTATACCCATAACATACGTTCGTACCACTTCCCCCCGAAAGACGCTTTATGTAGCCACTTTTATCGCACGTATGTAATAGTAAAACTTGCCCCCTTTGTTTCCAGCAACCCACAACAACCGTTCCCGTAGACTCGTTCCCGATTGGCGTCTGGCAAAACCCATCGGGCGACTCACCACACTCACCGTCTTCAAATCACACCACCGAGCCGCGTTACTTGGCCGGGCGAAAGCACACCTTCCCCGCCCAAGATGAGAGCAGCCGAGTCCGCGAATCCCAGGCGGGCAGAAGCACCTCCTACGCGCCCCGAAAGAACGAGCCTCCCTGCTCGGAAGGAAACACTTCTTATGCGGGAGGAAACACATCTTACGCGTCACCCGTTAGCGGCAGTACGAGAGGGCGTGGCGGTGATGGAGACACGAGGCGGGGGAGCATGTGCTGTAACTACTGCAAGAAAAACAACGAATGTGAGATGGTCTACACGAGTCATCGGCTGCATGAGTACGTTTTCTTAATATTTAAACCAATTTTTGTAGCATAGTTAACCTGGGAGGTAGTTTGCCTCTAGAAAAAAAAATGTTTGACAGACTGCCAAGGTCTTATTGTTATCGTCCCGAAATCGAAGACAGGAGGACAAGATAGGAGAAACCAGTCATTCCGAGAATGAACCTCATCTGTTTAGGCTACTTTTTGCCCCGGGCAAGAATCGAACCCAAGCCAAGGAAGAGGCCCAAGAAGACATTGAGAAGTACAGACAGGAAAGAGAGAAAATCTTCCGAGAATATGAAGCTAAAGTAAGTCAGTGTAATATTGTACTATCAAGGCTGCAGCCAACTATTTCATGTTCTAGTGTCCTACAATGCTCCCCTACGTTTAGCCTGTGAAGTATCTCCCAATGTATCATGTACTCCCCATCCGTGGCACAAGCTCTGGCTTTTACGGATGGGTATACCATTTGTTAACAATTTATTTTGATGAGAGAATTGTTCTGAAAAACCAATAAATGGAAACTTATAAAATAAATAATAAATAAATAAATGTGGCCCTCATACACATGGAAGTTGGAAATCCCTGGTCCATAATCTCTCTCAAGCTAAAGTAACCGCCTCTGCAAGGTTTTGTCTGAAGGATGCCCCTATCACCCCTATGGATCAAAGTGGATTGACTGACAGCACAAAGAGCAATATGGTTAATAAGTACTTGATTCAAATTCTTCCTCAGAAAAGTGTTATGGTTTTCACTGCCATCTGACAGCAAAATTTAAATTATTGTTATTCTTTTTCCCCACAGTTCATGGGATCAAGGGATGATGTGGCTGCCAAGATCGAGTCCGACACCAAACTGAAAATTGATGAGATGAACAAAGCTGTTGAAAACAACAAGGAAAATGTAAGCATCCTAGAAAATGCCTTAATGTTAGGCAGTTCAAGTTTATAGCCTAAATTTCATAACACACCTAGTTATGTCTCTTTCCTTTAAAGAAGCATAGAATTGTGATGCTAAAATAAAAAATTGAACAGGAAAATTGCTTTTTACTTACTTAGTACCTTTATTACTGAATTGGTACTACACACCAACTCGGATATCGAGGTAAGATCATCCGAGTTGCGTGTTTGGATGATTTGGGATTCTCGGACTCAACTGGTGTTCCTCCTAATCTACAGTACATACCTACTTATTGTACTTACTTTATCTACGTTCATATATTGTACAATACAATTTCACATTATCATAGGTACCTAGTTTTTTTTTAATTTTTATTATTATTATTATGTTATGTTTATTTTCAATCCCCACTAAATCGAAAAATGTGCAGAAAAAAACTATCGAAAACACTATCGATAGTCAAGCCTCAACTATCGATAGCGTTCGATAGTCAAAACTATCGATATCGATAGTGCTATCGATAGTTCTCCTCCTCTATTACACTGGCCTACAAAATGAAACGACCTGCAAGTTGCAAGCCAACTTTTATTCAATTCTGGGGTTTTCAAGGTCACCTAGTTTGGTCAAATCTAGTGATTTTTTTTCCTTGAATCTAGTGATTTTTAAAAATTTGGAACCTCTATTTGGTTAGGATTTAGGAAAGGAGAAAATAGAGAAGAATGGAGGAATGTCATTAGAAGAATCTGAGCAACCTTCGGCTACGAAGACGCAACAACAATGATGATGATTAGGAAAGGAGAAAAGTAGAGGAGGAGAACTATCGATAGTCGGCGCCATCGATAGTTATCGATATTTTTCAAAAAAACTATCGATAACTATCGATAGTTTTCGATAGTTTTTTTATTACATATTTCCCTTGTTTCTAAAGGTCTTATCCCCCAAAAAGACCTAACCTAACCTAATTTAAAGAAAATTATTAACTGTACACATATTAATTTAGGTCACAGGGTTTTATTTCAACATTTTTTTTTAATTTTATTTATTTATTTTTTTTTTTTACAAAATATAATTTTTTTTTCATAGATTTGTATACATCTATGTTTTTTTTACAATTTTTTTGACACTTTTCACTTCTATACTTCTAAAACGACCAAAACAAACGAAAAATGTGCAGAAAAAAACTATCGAAAACACTATCGATAGTCAAGCCTCAACTATCGATAGCGTTCGATAGTCAAAACTATCGATAGTTATCGATAGTGCTATCGATAGTTCTCCTCCTCTAGGTCCAGGTAGTCTTCACTATAGTAACGGTAGACCCAGTTGAGTAGATATAGAGGGCCCGGTACAATGTTATGACACAGACCACACGAGTCTACAGGCTTACCTCGAGTGATGTACAGATAGAAGAAGTCACAGTAGAGGGCGGTCTGAACAACTCCAGCCACAATGGCAATAAGGTCCAGGTAGTCTTCACTATAGTAACGGTAGACCCAGTTGAGTAGATATAGAGGGCCCGGTACAATGTTATGACACAGACCACACGAGTCTGCAGGCTTACCTCGAGTGATGTACAGATAGAAGAAGTAACAGTAGAGAGCGGTTAGTCTTCACTATAGTAACGGTAGACCCAGTTGAGTAGATATAGAGGGCCCGGTACAATGTTATGACACAGACCACACGAGTCTGCATTTTAGTGCTAAAACACGTTTTGAGGTCCCTAGAGCCTAAATCCGAAGTTTCAGCCATTGGTCCGTGTGTGTGTCTGTCTGTCTGTAAACAAAATATCTCGAGAACGGTAAGATCTAGAGACTTGAAATTTGGTATGTAGATGTCAAATGTGACAAGGATGCGACACGAAACTTTTGGTTAAGACCGGTGCAACGCTTGGCGGCATTTTACCTCTTTTTGGCGGTTTTTGGTGTAATTTAACAATATCTCGGGAACGGTATAAGCTAAAGACTTGAAATTTGGTATGTAGTTCACAAATGTGACAAGGATGCAACACAAAACGTTTGGTTAAAATAGGTGCTGCGGTTGGCGGTTTTTTGACCGCTTTTTGGCGGTTTTCGACTGCTTTTTGGCGGTTTTCAGCTATATCAACTAAACGGTTAGAGATATTGTAAATTATACAACAGAACACTCAAATAAGCACCATTCAATAGGATAAGGAAAGTTGTGTGATGCCCACACCAGATTTTTGTATTTAACCTCACCCTATTATAACACAAATCACTGCTGTCACTATGAAAACTCCTTTTTGCATTTAACCTAACCCTACAATAACACTGGTCACTGCTCCTTTCGTAGCAATATTCCACTGACATGACTTCTGCACAAGTACCGAACTTTGTATAGTCCAACATGATCAAGATTACAAACATTGAAATTGCTCTCATACAAGATGACCTCAAGCACAATGATACCATTATACAAATAGCAAACTCACTAGATATATTGGATGAAAGTATGAGAAATGTATTTGATCACACAAAAAAATCTATTTGGAGAACCAGACAATGTTTGCATGCTATTGAAAAAAGAAGCAGTGTTGTGTGTGCTAACATTGAAAAGCTGAAAAATATACAGAAGTCAGTTACTATAGTGAGTAAAAGCAAGTATCCCTATCCTTATAATGGAAATTATTCAGTTCACATCCAGCATGAACACGTAACACCCATGTATAAATGTCCCCTCTTGCTTTATGATAAAACTGAAATCAACACCAGGGATATTGATAATAAACTGAAATTCTACCATGTCAAGACAAATAATATGTTGCATAAGAATGTAGAACTTGTTTGTGAGGAATCTCTGGGGAAATTGCCTGCTCCTATTGACAGTGTTATGTCAAGCATCTTATTCAACACAAGTGATAATGTTTATGAGAAATATATCATTGTCCATCCTGGACAAGTTATTGCTAGAAAACCTATTACAAAAAAGCATGATCATACTGAACAAGTTAAGATGGAGGATGCTCCCAAGTCTCTGAGTGAGGCAGATGATATACTTGCAAGGAAACACACATTCACATACTCCCCATCACTTGATACAATACCAGTGATTGAGTTACCTGTTGATCTCCCTGACTTGATAGGATTTGCACACGATTTTCGATATACAGGAGATAATAACATAGGTAAGTGAAGGTCTACATTTTAACTCAACCATTTTGCATTTGGTTCAGATGTTTGTTTGTTCCACTATAACTTGTGATTGCTTGGTTCAATTTTGATGAAATTTGAGTTCCTTGAATGAATGGACTTTGATCCTTTAAATTTGGGGTCCCTACACTGAATTTGGCCTGGACTTGACATTTTTTTTAAACCAATTGATTTATACCTAAGGTTAAGATCTTGTGTCCAAAGTATTTTTGAAGAAAAAATAATAGGTATTGAAAGCTTTTATGATTACACTGGCCTACAAAATGAAACGACCTGCAAGTTGCAAGCCAACTTTTATTCAATTCTGGGGTTTTCAAGGTCACCTAGTAAAATTATTAACTGTACACATATTAATTTAGGTCACAGGGTTTTATTTCAACATTTTTTTTTAATTTTATTTATTTATTTTTTTTTTTTACAAAATATAATTTTTTTTTCATAGATTTGTATACATCTATGTCAAATCTAGTGATTTTTTTTCCTTGAATCTAGTGATTTTTAAAAATTTGGAACCTCTATTTGGTTAGGATTTAGGAAAGGAGAAAAGGCTTTTTGGCTTTTCAGCTTTTCTAATGAATTGTTGTGGAAAAGAAAATTTATATGAAGGTAGTTTCTCTGAAATATTTCAACACTTAGTGACATGCAAAGGTGTTCTGATCCTGATATTACTCTTTTCACTAAGTATTTTGTTAAGGAAAGCTTGAACTTTGGGTAATTATGCAGAAGCCATGACAGTGGAAAAGAAAGCTCCACACTAAACATTGAGTACCCATTTTTCTGGATTGGTTCAAAAATTGCATTTTTACACCATAGCTTTACACTTTTTTTAATCATAAAACACCCTCCATATAGGGCCTAAAAATGGACTAGATACTTGTGCTGAATCTGAATATGGCCTTAGGTTTCATATAAACCTAACCAAACTCCCACTATGTCCAAAAACGAGTTGGAAAAACGACCTTATGCACATTGCACACCCTACAAAGCCCCGGGAGCACACAGCTTGACTGTAAACAGTGTAAACAAGGGAGCATAAAGCACAACCAAATAAATAATGTATACGCAACCCCGTGTAGCGAACACACAAAGCCCTCAGGTTCGCCCCCCTCCCAAGCACGAAGTGTGAGTCTAACCTTAACACAGCCGCTTGTGTAACTGACTGACTCACGTATACAAATTCTAACCCACTTCTAGATGGGTTAGGATTAGGAAGATGCGGTTTTCACCACTGGATTCCTTATTATTATTATTATTTTTTTTTACGTACATACTTACCGGGAAAAATCGGAAACTCCCGAGATTCCAAACCGTTCCCAAGATATTGACGTTTTTTAGTTTCCCCATTAGAAGTACATACATATGGAACAGATATGCAGGCCAGTAAAAGAAGACCCCGGGAGCGCGCAGCGCGACCGTAAACAAGAGAGCGCGAAGCGCGACCCCATGCACAACCCCGCGAAGCCCCGGGAGCGCGTAGCGCGACCGTATATTCTGGCAAATTTTCGTGATCCTGGTAAAAAGACCTTTAATTTGATATATAGGTCGACCAGGTTTGGATATCATAAGTCCTTCTATGGGAACAGACAGACTGACACACACAGACGACACCGAAGCGAATACAATAGTCCGTCCCTTATACCTTTTTATTACTATTGTAATAATAAAGGAAGGACGGACTAAAAATCCCCCAAAAACCGAAACTCGCAGTGGTTTCCAAACTATGACCAAAAAACTACTAAAAATCGACCCATGGCCAAAACGGGTGGGTCAATTTACATGAAGTTTGTAAGTAAGATAGTTGTCTTGCCTTTTAGTAAGTAAAGGTATCCTGAGAACCGATTTTTCAAAACTCGCAGTGGTGCTCAAATTAGGGGCGAAAACGAATAAAAGTATAATATGGTGCCAAAATAGTATGGCCAGGTAAAACGGTACAGTACGGTACGTTACGGTCAGGTAAGGTATGGTACGATACGGCACGGTACGGTTAGGGTCAGTCAAGTACGGTCAGGTACAATTAAGTACGGTACGATATGGTACGATAGTCAAGCCTCAACTATCGATAGCGTTCGATAGTCAAAACTATCGATAGTTATCGATAGTGCTATCGATAGTTCTCCTCCTCTATCGCATGCTGCTATTTTTTCCCAACTTCACTCAGGCTGGGTGCTCTTTTCTCGAATATGGTACAAAAAAAAAAAAAAACTTTTATTGTACCTACCTAATTTTTTTTCAAGAAGTTTGATAGAGGGAACTGCAACTGCTAGGATATCTTATCGTCCCGAAATCGAAGAGAGAAGGACGACAGGATAGGAAAAAGCCAGCTGTTCCGAGAACGAACCCTTATTTATCCTTTCAGGATAAAATCCACCGCGGGTTGGAATCGAACCCGCAGCCTAGCGCTTACAAGGCAGACGCGCTACGCGCTACCAACCAAGCCAACTAGGCCGCCGGTAGGTACTTACTTTGAAGTTTGAATTTGAACTTCTGCAGCAAAAGATTCAGCGCAGTTCTGCCGCTTGAGCTGCAGCGCGGTGGGAGGACTGGGAGGCGGGAAATGCGGGAATGAATTTTTTTACGATAGGTAACTCGGATTGCCACGTCGACTTTTAGTGGCGATTCTGGTTCTGATGATATCAGACCGTCTGACCCGCGTTGACGCGTTATAATAGGAAATGTTTCGTACGAACCTTTTTACTTTTTTTTAAGAAAATCGGAGATCGGACTAAATTTTTTTAAAATTTCAACCGTCACTGGTCACCTGATTTCTGATTGGTTGATTTCAAACTTTTCAGCCAATCAGATTGCTTCATCCAAGAATACAAGAGTTAAACCTAAATGTCTTAAACCGAATTAAAAGTCAGTAATCCGGCATTATTCATCCATCATGCTGGAATTAATAAATTAATCAATAATCAATTAATCATGCAACATGCTGACCCAAAATGAACAGTGTCTCTAGGAATCCAACAGTTGTTGGCAGCAGAAAAGAGAGCAGCGGAGAAAGTCGCGGAG
This sequence comes from Diaphorina citri, assembly GCF_000475195.1. Classification (NCBI taxonomy): domain Eukaryota; kingdom Metazoa; phylum Arthropoda; class Insecta; order Hemiptera; family Psyllidae; genus Diaphorina; species Diaphorina citri. The sequence goes on along the minus strand of NW_007378876.1, from coordinate 22,948 downwards.
GCCAAGAAAAGTAAGTTTTTCCAACCACCTCTGCCATTTCACTTTAGCAATCACTTGCCCCTGTAGCTACTATAACAATCATCATTCTGAGTTGTAATGACATAAAATAGTGCTTTTTTATACTACTGGACTAAGGCTGAAAAGCCCATTACCCCAGCAGTAGACTAGTACTATCACTATGGTCAAAGTCAGAAAAAAATTGACAAAATAATTTCATGTTTTGACTAGGTGTGAACCCACACCCTTGACCAAGGCTCGTCAAAACTTCTACTCAAGTTCATTATGTCCATGATTGCTATTTAGTTAGGTGAGCATCAATCCTGTATTGTTGGCATCCTGGCTACCTCAGGCTGGGTGAGGTTAATATGAAAAGGTAGTTGGCATAAAGTCCGTCATCAAATGTAGGGTAAAATCCCAAACCAAAGCCGTCTCCATTAGTTTTCCTAGAAATACATAGAGCCCTTTGCTTGTAACTCTGTTATCATGTTAAGGTGGTCTCTTCTTGATCTCTTATATGCCACATTCATTTTAAAGAATGATAGGTATGTACTATGTTTTCACTTGATAAAACATAGTATATACCTATCATTCTTTATCATGTTACTTGACATAGTAACCCGTTTCCAGAACATTCATTTTAGTTTAGAACTATTGTACTGTTCTTAGAATTCTAATATTTTTCTTTCTGTTTCCAGGGAAAGCAAGAAGATTGAAGCAAGCCAAGGAAGAGGCCCAAGAAGACATTGAGAAGTACAGACAGGAAAGAGAGAAAATCTTCCGAGAATATGAAGCTAAAGTAAGTCATTGTAATATTGTACTAATTATCAAGGCTGCAGCCAACTATTTCATGTTCTAGTGTCCTACAATGCTCCCCTATGTATGTAGCCTGTGAAGTATCTCCCAATGTATCATGTACTCCCCATCCGTGGCACAAGCTCCGGCTTTTACAGATGGGTATACCATTTGTTAACAATTTATTTTGATGAGAGAATTGTTCTGAAAAACCAATAAATGGAAACTTATAAAATAAATAATAAATAAATAAATGTGGCCCTCATACAGATGGAAGTTGGAAATCCCTGGTCCATAATCTCTCTCAAGCTAAAGTAACCTCCTCTGCAAGGTTTTGTCTGAAGGATGCCCCTATCACCCCTATGGATCAAAGTGGATTGACTGACAGCACACAGAGCAATATGGTTAATAAGTACTTGGTTCAAATTCTTCCTCAGAAAAGTGTTATGGTTTTCAGTGCCATCTGAACATGCTGAGGGGCTGTCTCATCAACAAGCAGTGGATCTTTCTGACTTCGGTGAACCAGATGGAAAGTGATGGCATTCTTTTTGTCGATGAATCTCTTCTTGTTTTTACCCTGAAAACAAAAAATAGTTGTTGAGAATTAGATTTCTTACACAAGGAGATTGGATGTTATGTTGAAAATATTTCAGTATATGAACCAAAGCAATTAAAGATGGATAAATAAGTCTTCTGTAGATCTCTTGTTCATCAGGTGATCCCGGTAGGTACCTACAGGGTTTATTTTCTACCAATAGGTAACTTGTACAATCTATACCTACTTGATTCAGATACATAGGTATCCCTAAAATTGCATGAATTTTTACTTACCATTTTCTCAGGAAATTTCCAACAAAGATGTACCTATCTAAAGTTTTTTTTTACTACTCCAGAGTGTACAATTCTAGGAAAATTGTCTCAGCGTCTTGGCTAGATCCTCTCTCCGGAGGAGCTGTGCTTCAATGAATGAGTGTTCCAGGGACTGGTGTCGGGTGTCGACCACTGTCAGGTGCTCTGCCTAATAAGAATAAAAGATCACAAGAAGGACAAAGTCAAAGAATAATACTTTAACTTCTCTTAAGTTCTTTTTCTTTTCACCTTTTCACTTTTCTCATGTCTCATCTCATGTGCTCTTTGCAGTTAGCAGTCTTTGCTCTTTTTTTTATCACCAACTGTTTCAGGTTTGAGAACACAGCCCGATTTCGCAAGAACTTCCCCTACTTTTGTACCTAAAATACGAACTGCAAATGAGAAATGTGGAGGATAATCGATTATCCGATTCGATATCGATATATCGCTATTGGATTTGTAAAACGATTTTGTAAACAAACCACTTTTTTTGATTTTTTAACGGTTTTGGACACTTTTGACTTTTGGAAAGCAGCAAGCAGGAAGAAAAGGAAAGAGTAAAATATTTCTAATGAAAACTTGAATAAAAAGTGCCCAATTTTAAACGAAAAGTGTTTCATTCCTCTTATCTCAAGCTATCCTTTCAAAATGAACATGAATCGCAGAGCCCGGAACATCAGTAACATAAGTATTGTGAAAGACCTTGTAAAGGAAAAGAAGAAACCCATTAAAAAAGTGTTGTCCAAAACTAAAACTTCTGTGGAAAATTTCCAGTCTTTCAAAAGACTGAGTGACGATCTTGATCCTACACCTGAGTGCGAAAAAGAAAATGTAGTCGTCAAAAGGAGGTAAGTGAAAATAGCACTTTCTAGGCAGCTTCCATAACACACATGTTTGATTGTAGATACCTGGATAATATATAGTTTGATAACCTTGAGACCTGTTATTTGAGACCACACCCTTCAGAAATACAGGCCATTAGCCTATCAGCAGACAGGAGGTCCCTGTTCCAGAAAAAAAAACTAACTTTGAATCTCACTTTGCATGGCTATTAGGTAAATACGTAATTGTAAGTAATGGTGACATCAAAATATTTGCAAAGAGCAAAGTTGCTTTCAGACAGGCATAACCAGCATTTTAATGAAATTTTCCTCCCTTTTAATTTTTAGGAAACTTCAAGATAAGTTCGACGATGAATGTCCATACTCCTTGTCTTCCACAATCCAATCAAACACATCACAAATCTCCAAGCGCAAATCAAATTCCAACAACAGTTGGTTCAATTCCACCCTGCTCTCCAACATTTCCATGAATCAGTTTCACCAGTCGAGAGGAAAACTTGTTAGCAATAGTAAAACTAAATTTACTAAATCCATGACAAACTTGCAAACTACTTTAGGCTCTTGGAAACAGGTGAGTTTATCAAATTGTCCATTCCCCCCTCAACCATATCTTCTGAGAAACAAAAAAGTTTGAAGATTAACATGACTAGAGACCATCACCCCAGTGTATGGCAGAAAAAACAATAACCTTTCATTATTCTGTCATCACCATTTGGCTACAGTTGAAGCAGCTACAGCAACAACTCTGTCATGCATTTGGACATTGGACTTTTTGGTAAGATCAGCTGTTTGACTGCTGGCCTAGGAGATAATTTATTGAACTGAGCTCATTTCATTTTGTAAAATAAAAACATATCTCCCCACCTATTAAATTCAATTTTTTGTCTGTTCAGAAGCTGAGAAGTTCAACTCGTCGGAGGTATCAGTTGACTGAATCACCCAGTCCCTGTACTCCATCACCGATCACTCCCAAGCGAATATTGGGAAGAACTCCTACTAAACTGTACAGCCCGTTCAATATTGAAACTCCACCATCTAGTAGATATACACACAGCTTGGTGATGACTCCGAATACTGAGTAAGTATGGAAATGGAACATATGTGGTCCAGTGTTAAATATTTGGAAGAAAAAAATGGGTTTAATATCACTGTATAGCCAGCCTAGTTAGCTTGGTTGGTAGTGCATCTGCCTTGTAATACACACAGCTTGGTGATGACTCCGAATACTGAGTAAGTATGGAAATGGAACATATGTGGTCCAGTGTTAAATATTTGGAAGAAAAAATGGGTTTAATATCACTGTATAGCCAGCTTAGTTGGCTTGGTTGGTAGTGGATCTGCCTTGTAAGTGCTAGGGGTCGATTTCCGCCCGGGGCGGATTTTATCCTGAACAGATAATGTTCGTTCTCGGAATGGCTGGCTTTCTCCTATCCAGTCTTCCTCTCTTTGATTTCGGGATGATAAGACTTTAGCAGTTACAGTTCCCTCTGTCAAACCTCTTTTAGTGATGGATTTCATTTGCAAGTCGCGCGTCTACGCTTTCAAAGTGCGGCGGGTTTGATCATAAGTGGACATTTCTCAGACATTTTTTCAAATCCTGAACAGATAATGTTCGTTCTCGGAATGGCTGGCTTTCTCCTATCCTGTCTTCCTTCTCTCTTTGATTTCGGGACGATAAGACTTTAGCAGTTACAGTTCCCTCTATCAAATCTCTTTTAGTGATGGATTTTAATTTGCAAGTCGCGCGTCTACGCTTTCAAAGTGCGGCGGGTTTGATCATAAGTGGACATTTCTCACACATTTTTTCAACAAGCAACAAATAAAAAGGTTTCATTTTCTCACTTTCTTTAATTTTCTTCTTCTCTTACAGGTCAGACATGATTGATGGCTTCAATTTGTGTCGAATAACGCGGTTGGGAATCAAACAGAAAATCGACCAATGTCTTCCATACTAGTTGTCAGCACCGTAGTGTATGGTAACTATGATCATAATGGTATTACTTACCATTTATATTAATATGAGTACAACTACCCTGTCCTAAATGTATGTAATTTTGTTCTCGGAACGGCTGGTTTACTCCTATTCAGTCTTCCTTCTCTAAGGATTCTGCCCCACGAGCGACTCTGTACCTCCCTCTACTTGGTTTTTTCTTTACGTGCAGAAAATAAACATACCGTTTGTCAATACTTTTTCTATATGTGGAGTAAAAAGTAAGGCCGACCATTCACAACTAAGGAGTGGGGAGAATGTAGTCTTGAACCCAGGGGGAAAATGTATAAGATCCAAAAAGAAAAGGCCAAGTTAGAGGTAAATTTGTACATGAATTTATTTACATTTTATCATTATCATACAAAATGTAAAAAGGTTAAAACTTGTGACTAGATTTATAAGTACCTATCTATCTACATATATGACTTCATAATATTCACACATCAACTTGAATTGGCGTTCAATAGGTTACAAATGATTTAATGGGACCGACGCGACGAAGTCGTTTTCTTCATCTAATCTTTATAATGAAACTGTAATTTCTAAACAAATAACATTGTACATTAACCTTTCCCACTAAATAACGACAAAAACCTATGTTAGGTCTCGGTGGTGTAGTGGTCAAGGCACTCGCCTGGTAAACAGGAGGGTATGTACCTATAGTTATACTTCTATACCTGCCTCGGTGGTGTAGTGGTCAAGGCGCTCGCCTGGTAAACAGGAGGGCGTGGTAAACCATACCCAAACCTGCCTCGGTGGTATAGTGGTCAAGGCGCTCGCCTGGTAAACAGGAGGGCGTGGGTTCAATCCAGCCGAGGTATGGAATTTTATCCTCATATAATTTGAGAATTTGACCACAATAATAGTAGTAGCCTACTGCTGGAGTAAAGGGACTGTTCAGTCCTATGCGAGCAGTATAAATAAGCACTATTACTTATTATTATTATGTTAGAAGCAGCACTAGCAGCTTATTATGGACCTGCTTGATTTAGTATACGTTTTTTATATCGATTTTAATATTATTAATTTGTATCATTAAAAAAAAAAGTATTGACAGTGTCTCTTACCTTAGAATAATTAGTTCACATTTCTAGCTCAGGCACTCACGGCCGGAAGTTGGATGTTAAATTTCAGAGTAGGGAATTGGGGATGCATATCAGAGGGGCGAAAATCGGATTAGTCAACTTGGAGCTCCCCAATTATTTTCTGCGCATGCGCATTTCACTAGAAAATTTGGGGTGGTGTTTCTTCTTGTTGGGTGTTGGTTGTCTTATCAATTTTTATCAAATTCTTGGAAAAACTTTCATTTCAAGCTAAATCTCCTTTGAAAATGGCAAGTCAAACCCAAGGAATCCAACAGTTGTTGGCAGCAGAAAAGAGAGCAGCGGAGAAAGTCGCGGAGGCCAAGAAAAGTAAGTTTTCCCAACCACCTCTGGCATTTCACTTTAGCAATCACTTGCCCCTGTAGCTTCTATAACAATCATCATTCTGAGTTGTAATGACATAAAATAGTGCATTTTTTATACTACTGGACTAAGGCTGAAAAGCCCATCACCCCAGCAGTAGACTACTACTATCACTATGGTCAGTCAGAAAAAATTTTGACAAAATAATTTCATGTTTTAACTAGGTGTGAACCCACACCCTTGACCAAGGCTCGTCAAAACTTCTACTCAAGTTCATAATGTCCATGATTGCTATTTAGTTAGGTGAGCATCAATCCTGTATTGTTGGCATCCTGGCTACCCCAGGCTGGGTGAGGTTAAAATGAAAAGGTAGTTGGCATAAAGTACGTCATCAAATGTAGGGTAAAATCCCAAACCAAAGCCGTCTCTGTTAGTTTTCCTAGAAATACATAGAGCCCTTTGCTTGTAACTCTGTTATTATGTTAAGGTGGTCTCTTCTTGATCTCTTATATGCCACATTCATTTTAGTTTAGAACTATTGTACTGTTGTTAGAATTCTAATATTTTCTCCCCATCTACAACAGAACAGGAATTTTCGTTTTGTTCAACGTAGTAAAATTTTCACATTTCTCGTCAGATGTACAAAACTTGTTTGCGCTTTTCTCCCCCCCCTTTTTTTGTTTCATTGTTAATAGGTGATTCCATATTTTATTGACAGATTCGCCAATGATAAGACTGACAAAATTTCAATGAAAACAGGACTATTGACCCGAAACGTTTGAAAACGGGAGAACAATAAGGTACAGGGTATAGGCCAACCTAGAGTCCTTATCTCCTTATACCCATAACATACGTTCGTACCACTTCCCCCCGAAAGACGCTTTATGTAGCCACTTTTATCGCACGTATGTAATAGTAAAACTTGCCCCCTTTGTTTCCAGCAACCCACAACAACCGTTCCCGTGGACTCGTTCCCGATTGGCGTCTGGCAAAACCCATCGGGCGACTCACCACACTCACCGTCTTCAAATCACACCACCGAGCCGCGTTACTTGGCCGGGCGAAAGCACACCTTCCCCACCCAAGATGAGAGCAGCCGAGTCCGCGAATCCCAGGCGGGCAGAAGCACCTCCTACGCGCCCCGAAAGAAACATTCATTTTAGTTTAGAACTATTGTACTGTTCTTAGAATTCTAATATTTTTCTTTCTGTTTCCAGGGAAAGCAAGAAGATTGAAGCAAGCCAAGGAAGAGGCCCAAGAAGACATTGAGAAGTACAGACAGGAAAGAGAGAAAATCTTCCGAGAATATGAAGCTAAAGTAAGTCAGTGTAATATTGTACTATCAAGGCTGCAGCCAACTATTTCATGTTCTAGTGTCCTACAATGCTCCCCTACGTTTAGCCTGTGAAGTATCTCCCAATGTATCATGTACTCCCCATCCGTGGCACAAGCTCTGGCTTTTACGGATGGGTATACCATTTGTTAACAATTTATTTTGATGAGAGAATTGTTCTGAAAAACCAATAAATGGAAACTTATAAAATAAATAATAAATAAATAAATGTGGCCCTCATACACATGGAAGTTGGAAATCCCTGGTCCATAATCTCTCTCAAGCTAAAGTAACCGCCTCTGCAAGGTTTTGTCTGAAGGATGCCCCTATCACCCCTATGGATCAAAGTGGATTGACTGACAGCACAAAGAGCAATATGGTTAATAAGTACTTGATTCAAATTCTTCCTCAGAAAAGTGTTATGGTTTTCACTGCCATCTGACAGCAAAATTTAAATTATTGTTATTCTTTTTCCCCACAGTTCATGGGATCAAGGGATGATGTGGCTGCCAAGATCGAGTCCGACACCAAACTGAAAATTGATGAGATGAACAAAGCTGTTGAAAACAACAAGGAAAATGTAAGCATCCTAGAAAATGCCTTAATGTTAGGCAGTTCAAGTTTATAGCCTAAATTTCATAACACACCTAGTTATGTCTCTTTCCTTTAATAGAGAAGCATAGAATTGTGATGCTAAAATAAAAAATTGAACAGCAAAATTGCTTTTTACTTAGTACCTTTATTACTGAATTGGTCAGTAGTAGTTCCTATCTCAACAGTTTTATATTGTGCAACTTCATTACTTAAATATTTTTGTATTCTATTTCAGGTTATCAGGAAAGTATTGGACTTGGTGTATGACATCAAGCCAGAACTGCACAAGAATTTCAGAGCTGCCAAGTAAGGGAACTCCATCTTCATCCTTCTGTTCATTCATCCACATACATTTTAATCTAGCTCTTGAATTCTTTGAGCTTGAGCACAATAATTTCCACTTGGAGAGAGAATATGGGGTGTGAGACTTCCCCTTTGGGGCATCAGTGTATTAGAAGCTAGAGTTTAATGTGTGGTTAGAAAATTTATCTGTGTCTCTTAAACATTCCTTTACTTTCTATTACATAAAGTCTTTTTGTTTGAAATTTAGAATAGTTGTTGGTACATTAGTTGGTGCGACTGTGAGATAAAACATGAGATCCGTAATACTTTATTCTACTTTCTTGGAGTTCTAATGTCATTTATCTACCAAGGTCTTCAGTGACAGTGTGGCTATGAAGCAGTTCTCACAACACTCTTTTATTGCAAGTTATAAGCTTAGCCAAGGCTATGACCTGGTATTTTTTCACAGAAGTGGCTGGTGTCAGAAAGAAGAGAGAAAAAAAAAGGAGGCTAAGCTTGTAATTGGGGGGCTAGACTACACATAATAAAATTTTACAACCAGTTCCCCATGGATCACTGATGTTAAGCACCATTTCACATCATTGGTATCTGGATGGGTCACCATATGAGGAATTGCATGCTGCTGGCTTTTCCCAGCCCCACTCATTGTTTTTTTTTTTTTTTTTTTTTTTTCTCAAGACAAGCTTGTAAGCTATTTTTCTTAAATGTCATTGCAATGGCAAGCATTGACTAAAAACTTGGACTTCAATTTTTAGACATCCCACCACGTATGCCATTCATTGTCAAAATAAGTTCTTAAATTACAAATTAAATTATGCATTTTGTTGATTAAACATGGTTCTGTTTTCATTTTATTTTCCATTAGAATGAAAAGCAGTTTTTATCAGATAAAAGAGAACCAACAAGTGAAAAAGTCAACAAAGGAAGAATAAAAATCTTTATTGCAATATCAAAGATGTAAAGGAATAATTAATAACAAAAAGAAGTTGAACATTTCTTGAAAAAATTAGTGGTAGATGCTGAGCCCTAGATATAAAGCAATGTTCACGTAATGCTGATCACTTGATCAATATTGCCTGGAATCCATATAAAGTAGAACAAAGGACTTTGGTGGGAAAAAACTTCAGAGTATGGACTCAACATCACCTAACTATAGTGTGGTCACTGTTAAAGATACAACAGCAATAACTTTAAAGGTAATTAATTCTTCTCATTTCAAGCTCATGATTTTATAAACAGGAGATAACACCAAGGCAGTCTTGTCTTCTTATGCCAAATTAATGCCAGTTTCTCATTGTCTTATGACAGATGAATGCCAATCTCCCGTGTTCTTATGCCAGATGTATACCAGGAGCATGGACTTTCTTGTTGATAAATTCTTTTGGGGGGGGGGGCGGACAGCCCCCCCTTAAATACGGCCCTGGTTCCAATGGTTCACAGAACACAGAAGTTAAGCAACGCGCGTGCTTGGTATCCGGATCCGTCACTATCTGGACAATCGCATGCTGCTATTTTTTCCCAACTTCACTCAGGCTGGGTGCTCTTTTCTCGAATATGGTACCTACCTATTTTTTTTCAAGAAGTTTGATAGAGGGAACTGCAACTGCTAGGGTCTTATCGTCCCGAAATCGAAGAGAGAAGGACGACAGGATAGGAAAAAGCCAGCTGTTCCGAGAACGAACCCTTATCCTTTCAGGATAAAATCCACCCCGGGTTGGAATCGAACCCGCAGCCTAGCGCTTACAAGGCAGACGCGCTACCAACCAAGCCAACTAGGCCGCCGGTACTTACTTTGAATTTGAACTTCTGCAGCAAATAAAGACTTGAGAATTCAACCCAAAGATTCAGCGCAGTTCTGCCGCTTGAGCTGCAGCGCGGTGGGAGGCGGGTAGGCGGGAATGAATTTTTTTACGATAACTATACCTACCTACCTACCTACCTATACGTTTCAGGTTTCGGATTGCCACGGTCGACTTTTAGTGGCGATTCTAGTTCTGATATCAGACCGTCTGACCCGCGTTGACGCGTTATAATAGGAAATGTTTCGTACGAACCTTTCAACCTTTTTACTTTTTTTTTTTAAGAAAATCGGAGATCGAACTAAATTTTTTTAAAATTTCAACCGTCACTGGTCACTGTCATCAGTGTTGCCAGATTTCATTTTGATCAGAAACTAACGTACTGCAAACGGCAAACCGTAAATTAGAAACCCTATTTTCTGCGCATGCGCATTTCACTAGAAAATTTGGGGTGGTGTTTCTTCTTGTTGGGTGTTGGTTGTCTTATCAATTTTTATCAAACTCTTCGAAAAACTTTCATTTCGAGCTAAATCTCCTTTGAAAATGGCAAGTCAAACGCAAGGAATCCAACAGTTGTTGGCAGCAGAAAAGAGAGCAGCGGAGAAAGTCGCGGAGGCCAAGAAAAGTAAGTTTTTCCAACCACCTCTGGCATTTCACTTTAGCAATCACTTGCCCCTGTAGCTACTATACCAATCATCATTCTGAGTTGTAATGACATAAAATAGTGCTTTTTTTATACTACTGGACTAAGGCTGAAAAGCCCATTACCCCAGCAGTAGACTACTACTATCACTATGGTCAAAGTCAGAAAAAAAATTGACAAAATAATTTCATGTTTTGACTAGGTGTGAACCCACACCCTTGACCAAGGCTCGTCAAAACTTCTACTCAAGTTCATAATGTCCATGATTGCTATTTAATTAGGTGACCATCTGAGCATCAATCCTGTATTGTTGGCATCCTGGCTACCCCAGGCTGGGTGAGGTTAATATGAAAAGGTAGTTGGCATAAAGTCTGTCATCAAAAAATGTAGGGTAAAATCATAAACCAAAGCTGTCTCCAGTTTGGTAGACACGGACGTGATAGGGATGCCGGTCTTCGGATTGATTTTGATTTTGTTAGTCTGAAAAGTACAACATAAAGAAGGATCTTGAGACTTCATGGAAATCAATCCGGAAGAATGGAAGCAAGTGGCTCAGGAAAGAGGAGAATGGGCAGCTGCTGTGACACAGGCATATGGTCGATAAGGCAGCAGCCAAGGATAAGTAAGTAGTGTGAAAAGAGAAGGGTAGAAATAGTAGTTCGGTAAAACGTAGAGCTTCGAAAATTTCCACATGGGAGCTCAGAATGAGCCTAAAAACTAATGAGAAAATTTGCACGTGTTTTATTTGAAAAAAAAAAAAAAAAATGTTTTATTTCGAATCAAATAAATTTTATAGGTACAAAATTACGGGCTTTTTAAACAAATTATTCTCTTCCCCTTGTACGTATTATAGCACTTGCAAGGCAGACGCGCTGAGCTACTCTCTAAGGCCTAAGCCAGTCTAATGGAAACTAGAACTAGGCTGACTACTGACACTACTGACGACCTTATGCTTTACCTTGGGCTCTGTAATGAGGGTGGGGTGATTGTAAATGTTGGAGTACGTAGACAGAATAGACTCGCAGTCCCACTTCTCCTTCTCCCGAATCACCATCTTCTCGAATTCATCCTCACTGCTATCCTCCGTATCAGACTCCTCGGCTATTCGACCACAGCGATTAATACCAGTGTTCTCGGTGCTAAATTTTTCCTGGAAAGAAAAGGAGCAAATGAAGGCGGGGAGGATTAAAAAAAAAATCTAAAAATGTTTGAGGAGAAGAAGAAGACAAAACTATAACAACTGAAGTTTTATCATCCCAAATTCAAACATAGATTGACTATTTACAATCACATTTTCAAACTGGGATACTTTGTCAAGTACATAGCATTAAAACCATGTAATAAATTATAATAAGTAAAAGATGAAAAGTACTTTGTCTTCACCTGTGTTAATAATTATTAATTACAAACAGACACCATGTAACCCCTAGATAGGGCTGATTGAGAGGTTGACGAAAAACGCCGACCCTGTCTGAACACGTCAAAAGCCAAGTAAGAAGAATATTGTAGTTACCTACAATATGTTGTACTCACCACTTGTCGTTCCTTCTCAAACTCCTCGGCCTTTACTAAATCCATGACAAACTTGCAAACTACTTTAGGCTCTTGGAAACAGGTGAGTTTATCAAATTGTCCATTCCCCCCTCAACCATGTCTTCTGAGAAACAAAAAAGTTTGAAGATTAACATGACTAGAGACCATCACCCCAGTGTATGGCAGAAAAAACGATAACCTTTCATTATTCTGTCATCACCATTTGGCTATAGTTGAAGCAGCTACAGCAACAGCTCTGTCATGCATTTGGACTTTTTGGTAAGATCAAACATTGACTGCTGGCCTAGGAGATAATTTATTGAACTGAGCTCATTTCATTTTGTAAAATAAAAACGTATCTCCCCACCTATTAAATTCAATTTTTTCCTCGATGTCTTCACACTCCAGAGCACCTATCTCTGTGTCATCGTATTTGGCAAACATCTGAAAAGAGATAGATGGTTTTATTTGCTTTTAAATTTAAACATTAAAGTGGGACTTTAATGTGATAACTTCTATTTTTTTTCTTCTTTTTTTTTCATAAAAAAAACTACTGTAGGTTCTTATTATTTTCGTGTCCGTGAGCTAGGTATGGGTATCTATCTCACGGTGTTGGAAGGATTGGAGGTTTAGAACCCCTTTGGATGCCCAGAAGCAATATCTGGGCTTGTTCCATGTCCTTACAGATAATTTCATAGAACGAACTGTAACTTACATACATGTGACTACTCTAAGTAATTAGTGTAATTAACCAGAAGTAAAAAGCACAACTACAAGTTCTTGATGCAAGAGTACAAAAAAAAAAAAAAAAAAAAAAAAAACTCCCCTGTTCAAATGTAATACCCAAATAGCCCAGATTCTCCTTCCTGGCCTCAGACCTGACTGCGACCTAAACCTAGGCTATTAACATCGGCGACTACCTACTTCCTAAAACTGATACCTACCCCTGGGTTTGTCTCAGTGAACCTCCTACTGAACAGACGTAACCGGTTTACCTTTACCTCCCACTTCAAAAAGAGGAAGACAGAAGGAGAGGTGGGAAACTAACAAGAAGGAGGAAGGAAGGAGGAAAAGAAAAAAAGAGGAAGAATAAGAGAAAGAAACAACAAAGAAAACACCAAAGTAAGCAAGAAGAAATTAATTTAAATAAATAAACCGCCCAGTATGTTTGGGCATCATCCATGTTTTAATGGCAAGTTGCTTCTTGGTGGTCACTTTTTCTTGTTCATGTTTTTGTTTTCCGATTTTTTATTTCTTTTATTAAGAAACGGAGGCGACGAATTTCAAAAATCACTACCAACGCAAACTTCAGAGGTGTAAATTATTATGTAAAAAATCACTACTAACTACCTATAACTATTTTTTTTATGAAACTTGGGGAGGTAAACCATTGTTAGATTGGTGGAGTGTAATTGGAGTGGGTCCGGACTCACCCCGGCCCTTTTCGGTCGTCGGCGTACGTTAACGAAGTATACCGACTGGGTAGGTCTAATGGTTACTACACTTTACCCACGAATTGTAGTCACTAGGTACCCCTTGACCAACATTTTAAAATAATTTTAAGAGTACGATTTACAAAGAGGAGATATCTTTACCCACTAAAGCTTCCACTATACATACTTCTGTGGGTGTCCCCTACCTACTACGTGTTAAGTCTTACTAATGCTTCTGTACTCGTCCACTAAAAACTACTACTTTGCCACTATACTAAAACTACTCTTACCTAACTTCCCGACTTCTACAAGTCCATTCCTTTCTCTGGGTTTAGTTCCCAAGTGGCTCATAAAAGGGTACAGTTCAAGACACTAAATTCT
>NW_007378876.1:4494-8950 GCF_000475195.1 Diaphorina citri | reverse complement strand
CCTGTCTTTCTTCTCTCTTCGATTTCGGGACGATAAGACCATAGCAGTTACAGTTCCCTCTGTCAAACCTCTTTAAAATAATAATAATAATAATAATAATAATAATAATAATAATAATAATAATAATAATAATAATAATAATAATAATAATAATAATAATAATAATAATAATAATAATAATAATAATAATAATAATAATAATAATAATAATAATAATAATAATAATAATAATAATAATAATAATAATAATAATAATAATAATAATAATAATAATAATAATAATAATAATAATAATAATAATAATAATAATAATAATAATAATAATAATAATAATAATAATAATAATAATAATAATAATAATAATAATAATAATAATAATAATAATAATAATAAAACTGTTTCCTTTTCGGTATTCGGATATTATATCACCATCAGGACAATCGCATGCTGTAGCTGTTTCCGGCCCCATTCAGGCTGGGTACATAAGGTTAATGTGAGTAGGTAGGTAGGTTGTCGCCGAACGGTGGCTAAAACCTTCGTTACGAAAAACTTGACAGTTTAATATGATAAGTGACGAACTTTTTTTTCCTCTTTTGGGGTAGCGCGCCTGCCTTGTAAGCGCTAGGATGCGGGTTCGATTTCCAGGGCAAACTTTATCCCAGGCAGATCAAGTCTGGTCTCGGAAAAGCTGGCTTCTCCTACCCTGTCCTCGTTCTCTCTTCGTTGTCGGGACGATAAGCCCTCCGTTGTTACAATTCCCTCGACCTAGAGAACATCTAAAAAAAGTTCTGTAGGTACTGTAGACCTCACAAAGTCTTTTTTGCCCAAGCTGAGACGAAGGTACGAATGAATACAATTCAAAATTGAACTTGCGACGTATTTTGATGCAAATTGACACTTTTCCAAATTTCATCAAAACCGGACCAGGCAATCGCGAGTTAAAGCGGAACAAACATTCCACTCGAGTTACAACTCGAGTTGGAAAATAATCGAGTAGAAAATAATCGAGTTGAAAAATCTCACTCGAGTCCCATCACTACTTTTTCTTTTTCTTTATTCTTTTCACCTTTTCAAGTTTTCAGCTTTTCAGTTTCTCATGTGCTCTTTTTTTAATTTTTTTTTATCACCAACTGTTTCAGGTTTGAGAACACAGCCCGATATTGCAAGAACTTCCCCTACTTTTGTACCTAAAATACGAACTGCAAATGAGAATGTGGAGGATAATCGATTATCCGATTCGATATATCGCTATCGGATTTGTAAAACGATTTTGTAAACAAACCACTTTTTTGATTTTTTAACGGTTTTGGAAAGCAGCAAGGTAATAGGAAAAGGAAAAGGAAAGAGTAAATATTTCTAATGAAAACTTGAAAAAAAAAGTGCCCAATTTTAAACGAAAAGTGTTTCATTCCTCTTATCTCAAGCTATCCTTTCAAAATGAACATGAATCGCAGAGCCCGGAACATCAGTAACATAAGTATTGTGAAAGACTTTGTAAAGGAAAAGAAGAAACCCATTAAAAAAGTGTTGTCCAAAACTAAAACTTCGGTGGAAAATTTCCAGTCTTTCAAAAGACTGAGTGACGATCTTGATCCTACACCTGAGTGCGAAAAAGAAAATGTAGTTGTCAAAAGGAGGTAAGTGAAAATAGCACTTTCTAGGCAGCTTCCATATCACACATGTTTGATTGTAGATACCTGGATAATATAGTTTGATAACCTTGAGACCTGTTATTTGGCACCACACCCTTCAGAAATACAGGCCATTAGCCTATCAGCAGATGGGAGGTCCCTGTTCCAGAAAAAAAACTAACTTTGAATCTCACTTTGGATGGCCATTAGGTAAATACTTAATTGTAAGTAATGGTGACATCAAAATATTTGCAAAGAGCAAAGTTGCTTTCAGACAGGCATAACGGCATAACCAGTATTTGAAATTTTCCTCCCTTTTAATTTTCAGGAAACTTCTAAAATAATAATAATAATAATAATAATAATAATAATAATAATAATAATAATAATAATAATAAAACTGTTTCCTTTTCGGTATTCGGATATTATATCACCATCTGGACAATCGCATGCTGTAGCTGTTTCCGACCCCATTCAGGCTGGGTACATAAGGTTAATGTGAGTAGGCAGGTAGGTTGTAGGTTGTCACCGAACGGTGGCTAAAACCTCCGTTACGAAAAACTTGACAGTTTAATATAATAAGTGACGAGCTTTTTTTTCCCCTCTTTTGGGGGTAGCGCGCCTGCCTTGTAAGCACTAGGATGCGGGTTCGATTCCCAGGGCGAACTTTATCCCAGGCAGATCAAGTCTGTTCTCGGAAAAGCTGGCTTCTCCTATCCTGTCCTCCTCTCTTCGTTGTCGAGATGATAAGCCCTCCGTTATTACTGTTCCCCCGACATATAGAACCTCTAAAAAAATTACTAGTAGTTCTGTGAACTGTAGACCTCACACAGGCTTTTTTGCCCAAGCTGAGACGAAGTCACGAATGAATACAATTCAAAATTGAACTTGCGACCTATTTTGATGCAAATTGACACTTTTCCAAATTTCATCAAAATCGGACCAGGCAATCGCGAGTTAAAGCGGAACAAACATAACCAAATGCAAAACGGTCGAGTTAAAACGTAGACCTTCACTTCGTTCGGTCAATTAATACTCACCTTTCGGAACTCCTTGAGCGAGCTCTTGCGTGCCTTTCGCTCCTCGGGGGTCTCATTTTTAGGCCGAATGGACAGGGTGGAAATGGCCGAGATGACGGAGCCCGGGCCCTTATGAGTCAACGTCGAGGGATCCGCCCCAGGGTGCAGGTTGTCGTGATGTGCTAGGAGGCCCGGGGTCAGTTTGGTAGACACGGACGTGATAGGGATGCCGGTCTTCGGATTGATTTTGATTTTGTTAGTCTGAAAAGTACAACATAAAGAAGGATGTTGAGTTCATGGAAATCAATCCGGAAGAATGGAAGCAAGTGGCTCTGGAAAGAGGAGAATGGGCAGCCGCTGTGACACAGGCATATGGTCGTTAAGGCTGCAGCCAAGGATAAGTAAGTAGTGTGAGAAGAGAAGGGCAGAAATAGTAGTTCGGTAAAACGTAGAGCTTCGAAAATTTACCACATGGGAGCTCAGAATGGGTCTAAAAACTAATGAGAAAATTTGCACGTGTTTTACTTAAAAAAAAAAAAAAAAAAATGTTTTATTTCGAATCAAATAAATTTTACTTAAAAAAAAAAAAAAAAATGTTTTAAGTATTTCGAATCAAATAAATTTTATAGGTACAAAATTACGGGCTTTTTTAACAAATTATTCTCTTCCCCTTGTAAGTATTATAGCACTTACAAGGCAGACGCGCTGAGCTACTTTCCAAGGCCTAAGCCAGTCTAATGGAAACTAGAACTAGGCTGACTACTGACAATCTTATCCTTTACCTTGGGCTCTGTAATGAGGGTGGGGTGATTGTAAATGTTGGAGTACGTAGACAGAATAGACTCGCAGTCCCACTTCTCCTTCTCCCGAATCACCATCTTCTCGAATTCATCCTCACTGCTATCCTCCGTATCAGACTCCTCGGCTATTCGACCACAGCGATTAATACCAGTGTTCTCGGTGCTAAATTTCTCCTGGAAACAAAAGGAGGAAATGAAGGGGGGGGGGAAAGGATTTAAAAAAAAAAATCTAAAAATGTTTGAGAGAAGAAACATGGTCTGGCTGGGGGACTTTCATATACAAAAAGCCCACTCTGAGGCTTAGGTGTTGGGGCAACTGCCCAAAGTATGGGTTAAGCTTATACGAATCTACCAATCTGGGGGACTTTAAACAGGGAGTAGACCAGCTTGAAATTTCCCTTGCTAAAGAAACAGCAAAGGTTGTGAGCGAAGGGCATCCACTCGTAAAAATTTTGTAGCCAAAACCAAATGTCAGTCCAAAGCAATCACCCTTGCCAGGGCTGATTGAGAGGCTAACGAAAATCGCCGACCCCGTCTGAACACGAGAAAAAGCGAGGAGGAAGAAGAAGAAGACAAAACTATAACAACTGAAGTTTTATCATCCCAAATTCAAACAAAGATTGACTATTTACAATCACATTTTCAAACTTAGCATTATAAATTATAATAAGTAAAAGATGAAAAGTACTTTGTCTTCACCTGTGTTCATAATTAATAATTACAAACAGACACCACGTAACCCCTAGATAGGGCTGATTGAGAGGCTGACAAAAAATGCCGACCCCGTCTGAACGCGTCAAAAGCCAGGTAAGAAGAATATTGTAGTTACCTACAATATGTTGTACTCACCACTTGTCGTTCCTTCTCAAACTCCTCGGCAACACTGAGTAGTCTCTGGTCGTTGGTCATTATGTCTCCCTCGATGTCTTCACACTCCAGAGCACCTATCTCTGTGTCATCGTATTTGGCAAACATCTGAAAAGAGATAGATGGTTTTATTTGCTTT
>NW_007378876.1:0-3683 GCF_000475195.1 Diaphorina citri | reverse complement strand
TTGTTCATGAAGATATGGATAATGTTAGGAATGACTCTTAAGAATAAAAGTTAGGTGTCCGTTCTCAACAGAAGGGCGGTGTCTTTTCTGGACCTACTCCAGTCACGCTCTTTTGGTTACATAGTAACTTTAGAACAGCCTCTGTCAAACTGTTACACTTCTCCTCTATAAAGTTTTGTCAACTACTAGAACGGACCGAGACAACACCGTCTTATAGTTCTTTGTAAAAGGATGAGGGACTAACTTAATCGGTTCTTCATTCAAACCAATCTACAAACGGAACCACATTTCACCAGTTGTCAGACTATTAATCCGTCCCGTACACCAAGTTAGGGTAAATTCCATACCCTTAAAAATACGGAGGTTGTAACAAACTCTTTAAAACTAACTGTTGATTCTGGATCCATCGGGGACGATGACGACCCCATCTCGTGAAGAAACAAATCAAAGTAAAAAAAGTTATAAATAACTGTATAATAGTAATAACAAAGGTAGGTTCTAAGCCAATATCGAGAGGGTGAAGGATGAGATAGTCCTATAGAACGAAAGTTCAGACGTACGTACGTATCCACAGTCGGGCCTCAAAAAAGTATTAAACCTAAAACTATACATACAAAAGAGAACCCAGAAGAGAAGCAACCCTGATACGGATCAGTTAAAAAGGAAATAATAAACATCTATACCACGAATATCACAAAGTAGGAAGACTTGGACCGGAAACAGTAAAAGGGGAAAATAATAAACATCTATACCACCGGATACTCACTAGAAGGAACCTGGACGTAGGTACGGGCAAGAACTTTTGCAAATGATACCTTCCATCGACGTAATGAAAGTCAAACCCGGACTGAGACAGTACACACAGAAATAAAAAGCTCTATACTACTGTATCACTGAAGTAACACCTAGGCTATCCATTCTGATCTTATGCCAGACACAATCTAAATTCGGATAAATACAACGTTAGTGAACTGTCTTACGTTAGGGGAACAATTCATTTTGTAGATACATAACGAGTAAATATTTCAATGTTGGTTTGAGGGACCACTTTGCTGAGTGCTAATGGTCAAAAATTAAAAATAAGCGGCAGGACTGTTAAACTAAACCTTAAACCCAATTGAGTTCCTTTAATCAACCATTTTAGAAATCACGTTCTACTCTGGCCAAGCGAACCATGACGACCTGCCACCCGAAGAGTGGGACCGTGTCCTTTTACGGTAAAATAGGGAGTTAAACAAACTCGGTAAACTTTGATTAAATAAAGAGTTTGTTGAAAACAAAAGTGATCCTTTGCCAGCCTAGTTAACTTAGAGTTTAGAGGGTAGCATGTCTGCTTTGAAAGTGCTAGGTCACGGGTTCCATTCTTGCCCAGAGCAGATTTTAAACTGAACTTATAAGAACAGCTGGCTTTCTCCTATCCTGTCTTCCTTCTCTCTTTGTTTTTGGGAATACCTGAGCAGTTACAGTTACCTCTATCAAACCTCTTGAAAAAATAACCTTGTTACCTAGAAATTCTCTCACTACACTGTCATCCAAATCGTAATATTTCTCAATGAGAAAATTTCTGATCTCCGATTTCAACTGGAAAGCAATTTGTGTCTGAAGTTTGACAGGATAATGGAGCAGCTTTTCAAACATGTTGTATGTTCGGTAGTGATCCAGCACATCAGCTGCTAAGATTTCAATGGGCATGTTTGGCACTGTAAAAAAAGGAAGGAATTATTTTAATATGATAATAAAATTGTTGATCAAGTCATACCCACATGAGACAATTTGTTTTTAAACCAATAAGACCCCACCCTAGACACCTTGGAAGATAGAGCATGACTTCCTTGTAATGACTAGGTCATGGGGTTTTTTTTTTTTAAGAGGTTTGACAGAGGGAACTGTAACTCTAAGGTCTTATAGTCCCAAAATCAAAGAGAGAAGGAAGACAGGATAGGAGAAAGCCAGCCGTTCCGAGAACAAACATTATCCCATCAGGATAAAATCCGCCCCGGGCGGGAATTGAGCCCACGGCCTAGCACTTACAGGGCAGACGCACTACCAACTAAGCTAACTAGGCTGGCTGGTCATGGGTTTCATCCCAACCAAGAACAAACTTTATCCTGGACAGATAATCATTCTCAGAACGGCTGGCTTTCCCTAATTCTGTCTTCTTTTCCGCTTTGATTATGGGATAATAAGACCTCCTTTGTTAAAGTTCCCCTTCATCATTTTTTTACTTTCTATTACTATTTCCTTACACTTACTTAACAAAACCTACACAGTGGTGCCCTTTTATTGGTGCAAAATCCCACAGATTAATTTTAGATTGTTAGGAAACATTACAGAGGGCACCTAGAGTTTTACCAATAACACAACCTTACCTAGTTTACTCTCCTTCTTGTGCAGAATATTGACAGCTTCTGTGGACGGATACCCATCGACCCACAGCTTGAAAACCTCCGGATCAATCACAGTATAGTTACTGATAAACACAGCAACCTCACAAGGGAGTGACATTATTGAGACAACTTGAAATTAACACTTGAGACAAAAAGACAAAATAGGATCTGTGTATTTCTAAATGCCTCTGATAAGATGAATAAAACTGGAACTTGGTTGATACCAAAGATAGTAGATAGTTATAAATTTGTTTGAATTTAACAAAAAAATATGTTCATTGGTAGGTAAACTGATAAATTCATGTCAGAAACAGACAAGACCTGAGACAAACATTAGAAGAAAAGGCTTCACTGAAATGTTCTTTTTCCCTTATCACACTTATCAGCAGATAGATATTAGACAATGCTATCACTGTTATCAGATAAAATAAGGTACCTAATACAAAAATCAATAATCAAATCAGAATAATCCAAGGAGCTTATCCCATATTTAGCATTTACATTTACCACAAACACAAAATCCTTTCCATTAAAAAAAAAAAAAGAAAAAAAACTGATAAAAAAGGAATGGAGGGGAAGTGTGCTCGGTTCATTCCAATGGCGAAGAGTCGAAAGGAAAAATCGATTAATCGATATCAAAAAATCGATCGTGACCTGATATCGATAATCGTATACTGCGAACTTTGGCAACACTGCAATATGGAAATGGAAGTCAAGGCAGGCTGTTCATTGGTCCCGAAAATTTCTAATCGCGAAAAAGTATCTAGTCGCCATAATTCTTTCTACCGATGAATCACTGAAGGTAAGACGGTAAGTAACGTTTATTGTGATTGGTGTCAGTATAAGTGACATCCGTGTGAAGACTGTCAACTGCCTGGGAGGGTAAAACCCTAGTCCGACAGATCGTCACTAAAAATTAGCTGCCAAGTAAGGGAACTCCATCTTCATCCTTCTGTTCATTCATCCACATACATTTTAATCTAGCTCTTGAATTCTCTGAGCTTGAGCACAATAATTTCCAATTGGAGAAAATATGGGGTTTGGGACTTCCCTTTTGGGCATGAGTGCATTAGAAGCTAGGGTTTGATGTGTTAGAAAATTTATCTGTGTCTCTTGAACATTCCTTTACTTTCTATTACATAAAGTCTTTTTGTTTGAAATTTAGAATAGTTGGTACATTAGTTGGTGCGACTGTGAGATAAAACATGAGATCTGTAATACTTTCTTGGAGTTCTAATGTCATTTATCTACCAAGGTCTTCAGTGACAGTGTGGCTATGAAGCAGTTCTCACAACA
>NW_007378875.1:73143-101343 GCF_000475195.1 Diaphorina citri | reverse complement strand
GACCCCGCCGGGAATCGAACCCGGGTCTCCCGCGTGCAAGGCGAGTGCAGTGACCACTACGCCATGGGAGCTGACGAATGTGATCTATTACAATCCTTGTTATATTTTCTGACTTAACCTTGGACTCGAACTACTAGCCTTGAGATCCGAAGTCCACCATGCTAACCACCTGTGGTCAGTCTTATGGATTAGTTACTAGATACTAAATTAGCCAACCTACCAAGTAGTTAGTTGTTATATGAGTTTTTTTATGGTCGTGTCCTTTTTTTTTTTTTTTTTTTTTTTTTTTTTTTTTTTTAGGACTATTGTACTGAACTGTGTGAATGATCTTTGGCCAACCATCGAAAACTTACGCTTCAATTTTAAAGGACTTAGGATTGAGTAAATAGGATAAAAGTGTTATCAAAGGATAGAGCTTGACGCCAGCTTTCCAGTACATTAAATGCATAGCTTGATTTTGCCCAAAAATGGGGGACTTCTTACATTGCCCTATCCTTTGTATATTTTTATTCTACACTTCCTAAATCCTATCATAAAAAAAAAAAAAAAAAATCACATGATGAAATAGGGGTTTATAAAACACTTCTCCTGATGGTGAAAAAACCTCAGTGTCAGACTCTTGAGAGTTTTACAAACCACCTACAAAGCCCCTAGAAATGCAGGATTTTTTCAAGAATAATGACATTATTATTATTTTTTTTTTTAATAAGAAAAAATTAGAAAACATAATTATAAATTTAAACTGTCAGAAGCTTGAGTGACAATCCAAAAATTGAGAAATTACCTAGATTTAGATGACATTGCCAGAATAAAACTCTTGTCAAGGGATAATGCTTTTTCCTCGGAAACGCCATAGTTGAAGAATGTGAGTGCATCTCCATCAGTTTCCGATTCAATGTTTTCTAAGTCTGTCAATTCATCTGAAATCAAAAAAGAAAATCATCAGAGATAAGTTGAACCTGTAGTACTGGGAGCAAATGTATGAAACAATCCAAACATACATCATGTTCCACACTCCCGTCACCATCACAAACAATACTCATGCCTACAATATTTTTCTGAATATGGACCACAGAGTGGGGAATGTAGAGGTTGAGGAATAGGCTGCAGTGTGGAAAATAATGCCTAATAACCACTTGTAGCTTATGAATGGGGTACCCAATATTGAACAAAAAATTGAGAAGTATGTAGGTACATTACCTGACGAAGCACCACTTGCTTCAGCTTCCATTTTTGGCATTTGATATTTGATGCTCAAACTCAAATGAAGCTCTTTAATAGTGTTTTGTGTTTGTAATCAGATTCTATTTACATTAATTCCTCTTTTAACTGTTTCACAGATTTCTGAATTTCTTATTTCAGTATTTTTAAATTTTAAACTTTTTCAACTTTTGAACATAACCTCAATCAAGGAACGTGATTTTTTTGTTGGTCTCATTTTTGAGCCAAGTTTGGTCTGGACGCGGCTTGTGACTACGCATGGGTGCGCAGTTTTCAAAACGACGCCATTTTGTGTTTGGCAACAACAAAAAAAGTGCGCACAAAATTTGAAAAAGAAACGAAAACACCAAAAAGCTTCTCCAGCCGTCCGAAATTTGGCTCAAATTTAACGAAATTACGGAAAGTTCGTTAAACTTTTGGCCAACGGACTATTTACATTTAAATTTAACGGACAATAAACCAAAAACACCAAAATGTAAAGTTGAAAGTTCTGACAGTTGTCCCCGTTATAAATTGAAGCCTCAAATTTAACTTCCAACAAATCAGTACAAAAAATCAATAAATCCGTGGAAAATGTACATCAAACAGGTAATTATTTTATTAATAACCATCCTAGTTAGGTTTGAGTAGAGATGTGTAAAGACTGACTGACTGAATTAAAAGACTTAAATAGTAAATACCACCAAAGACTGAATGACTTAAACAGTCCCTACTCAAAATACCCAGTCCCAAAACTCCCAATCCTAAGATTTCAATTTGATTGAATTGAATGAATGGAATGAGAAGTTTATATTCTTTTCGGCAATCTCCGTGGTGAGTTATGATTTATGAATATTAATGATCTTTTTTACTTTTCTCTTTCTCTTCCTGCAAAATGCCTCTCCCCTCTCCACCTGCCTCTACTAAATGGAGCAATCTGATTGGTTACACTGAGATGCGAGGACTGCTTCTATGCCTTCTATACAATCACACTAGAATTCAGTCCCAGTCTTTCCAGTCCCTGTGTATAATCCAAGCATGTACCTACTTGGGAAGTTGGGATTTTACACAGGGACTGGAAAAACTGGGACTGAATTAAAAGATTCAACTCCCAAGGTGGACTTGATTGTAATGAATTAAATCAATCTTGGGACTGGGATTTTGCATCTCTAGGTTTAAGGGTAGTATGTCTCCCCTGTTTGATTACCACCCTTGTTGAACTTTATCCTAAGCAGGTAGGGTTTGCTCTCGGAACAGCAAGCTTTCTCCTATTCTGCCCCCCCTTTCCCCCTTGATTTTGGGATTACAAGACCTAGAGACCTCTATTGCTAGAGTTCCCTCTATCTTCTAAATTTTATCTTTTCCTACGTTATTAGGTATCTTACAATTTATCTTTATCAATTTCAGGTCATTATTCATGGATTCAAAAGTTACAAGGAGCAAACTGTAGTGGAACCATTTGACAAACGACACAATGTAGTTGGTCAGTATTAGTAAAAAAAAAAAAAAATCAATAGTTATAATTTACAACACTTAAAATTAAACCACAGTGTTGTAGCACAATCATCTACATATTAGTTGCTGATTCAGTAATTTATGTCCAAGATTAACCAAGAAACTATACTCCACACTGTGTATTGTTAGTTGTTATTTACATTTTTGATGAAGTACCTATATCATACCTACTTATAATGCTGTCACTAATCGCTAGGTAGGTACTCACATATCAAATAGACAAAAATCTGTGGGATAGTATCTGTCATCCTTCTAAGATAGAATGCACTCTAAAATCCATGCATAAATTAACTAGAAAGCTCTTTTAAACAAATGCATACTGACAATAATTTGTTTTGTTTCTTTACAGTTGGCAGAAATGGATCTGGAAAGAGTAATTTCTTCTTTGGTAAGTTTTATAGGTCCTATATTAAGGAAGTAAGAAACCTACCTTGAAATTTAGATCTGCAGAAGGCAAAAGTGCTGCTGAAATAGACACCCTTATTAACAATTTGTAAACAACCCTTCAAAATGAAGTTGGCAAAGACATGTTTTCTCTTTGACCTAACCATCTATCTTCCATTTTTAGCCATCCAGTTTGTGCTGAGTGACGAGTCCACATCGTTGAGACATTCAGACAGTCGTCAAGCTCTGCTGCACGAGGGTACAGGACCCCGAGTTGTCAATGCTTATGTTGAGATTGTGTTTGATAACACAGACCACAGAGTGCCAGTGAGTATAAAAGAAGCCTGGATTAGTCACATAATATTACTAAAAAAAAAAAAAAAAAAAAAAAATCAGCTGAAAACTGTTCATTGAAGCCCTAAACATATTTGGTCCAATTCATCCCTACAAAGTTTGAAAACATGTATAACCTTGTCATGTTCATGGACTTTTCATGGTGTGTAGTCCTATATGAACAATGTCTTACATTTAGTAGGTACACTTGTTTTGTACCCCCAAGTGCTCAGGAATATTTTCAAGCCTTAATACAGTACACTGATGATGGCATAACAGCCGAAATGGATCCATCTGTAATTTAATAAAAATATACGTAAAACATAAAGCCAAGTGTTTTTACTCACCCAAAATCATGTTTAAGTACCTAGTGTTTGAATTGTTTTACCAAGTGTGTGTACCAACAAATATGTTAATACAAACTTATTCCTTTGATACCTTAATATGTACCTATCTAAAAAAAAAGAAGAAATAAAACCTGTAGTACACACATACATACATACATACATACATACATACATACATACATATGTACATACATACGTACAGACCATGGGCTAAAAACCACTTTTTTGGAGCCTCCTGTACTAATTCAGACATATCTGATAATTTTTCTTTTTACTCTGGTAATGCCGCCACTGGTCGCTACTCAGCCTCCTGTACTAATTCAGACATATCTGATAATTTTTCTTTTTACTCTGGTAATGCCGCCACTGGTCGCTACTCAATTAAAGTAGCTAATCAATTGTCCTCACGAGGCTGAGTGCACCCCGAATTCCAAGCACAGAGCCGAAAAAACCTCGGCCCCGCCCGGAATCGAACCCGGGCCTCCTGCGTGCAAGCCTAGTGTGATACCCACTCCGCCACGGAGGTTGCTTTAAACTTCATATAATTTTTTCTTTTCTTAAAACTACAGGCCGAAAATTTATGTAACAAATATCCTTAAAGGAAAGTCCATACATGTCGATCGAAATCACCTGGAACCTAAAATGAGTTTGTTTTTTCTTCCTTCTCTTTTATAAAAATCTTTTGATTTTATCTTATCTTTGAAGGGTTTCATCCGATGTCGATCGACTTCAGTCGACTTGTATAGATGCTCCTATGGATAAATATGGTTGCCAAATTTCCTCAAAAGTGGATAAAAAAAAACGTAAGAGAGTTTTCACGAAAGAAACGAATCTTACACCTTTGGGTTTATCTTTTATGTATCAAATAGATAAATTGAATTGAATTGGCCTGGTAAACAGGAGGGCGTGGGTTCAATCCCAGCCGAGGTATGGAAATTTATCCTCAATATAATTTGAGAATTTGACCACAATAATAATAGTAGCCTACTGCTGGATAAAGAGATTTTTCAGTCCTATCGAGCAGTATAAATAAGCACTATTATTATCATTATCTGCTTGAGACAAAATCGGCCTCGGGCGGGAATCGAACCCGCGACCTAGCGCTTACGAGGCAAGGACGAGTTACTAGTTGGCATATTACCTACTCCATTTCTGCCTCCGGACCTTCAAAGAAGTACAAAATGTGATAGTGATGCAGAATATGAAATATGTTGAACACTTGAGTCCAAATATTGGTCAGGAACGACCAGACGGATTTGGCCTTTGAAAACATTTTCCCGGAGGGTCAATTTTCTCTGGGTACAATTTTACGGGTACGGATTTATTTTATGATTATTAATTTATTACAGCATGACAACATTCTAGGTCTTCTTATTACACTTATTTATTTATTATTATTTTCAATAATTTACGATAAAATCTTCTTCGTTTTCTTCTTTTCCTTCACCATTTCTGCTTATGCGGAGTCGATGATAATTAAAGATACGACTTTTTTAAATACCTCAATAACTCAAAACCGGGCCATTTAAATTGAAAGGATATCTAACTCAAAAAGGACGAAACTGATTGTTTTTTTTTTCTAATAGAAATTCGTCTTTTTAAAAACTAGCAAAAAGAATGAAAAAGCGACTGAAAACTTTGACGTCAATGTAGGTACTTAGCAACAAAGAATTATTCACCTTAGAGCACAAAAGAATAAAATATTTACCAATGGAAAAAATAAACAACAAATATAATACAACTATTACATGCGCTGGTTTTTGTGTGATTTTCCAATCAAGTTAAGCAAATAGTTAACATGGGAGAAACGCATGTCTTCGAAGGCCCTATGGGCCAACCGAAAATTGGGCCTAAAATCAAGCCCATTTCTTTTAGGCCAGCCTAGTTAGCTTGGTTGGTAGCGCGTCTGCCTCGTAAGCGCTAGGTTGCGGGTTCCATTCCCTCCCCGAGCGGATTTCAGATAAGGTTCATTGTTTCTCGGCTAGCTTTCTCCTATCCTGTTTTCCTTCTCTTTTAGCTTTCGAGACGATAAGACCTTAGCAGTTACAGTTCCTGCTATCAAACCTCTTGGAAAAAAAAACTAACAAGAAATACGTAATGACCTCTCCTATTTTTTTCCCAAAACTTTTTTTCGTAATATTTGTTCATATTTTTGGCCATTCAACCAGTAATACTTCTAATGACTTCTAATGGTAATTTTTTTCCCAAAACTTTTTTTTTTTTGCCATTTAACCAAAAATACTTTTTGTTCTGTTCAACGAAGAATACTCAGATACTTTTTTGTTCAATTGAATGACCGAAAATACTGCATTGTCTCCAAAATGAACTCTCCTTATGACCTCTGGTGACGAATTGTTTGTTCAGCAAATACTCGGAACTCGAAAGGAAAATACGACTTATTCTTGTTTTTGTAAAAGAAATGTTCTACGGAAGGGCCTATTGTGAGTAAGAGGTTGGGCTGCTGAGTTAAAGGGCCTTCTGATTTGAGCCGGGTAAACAAGGTGTCTTTTATTCTATTTTCGGAGTAGGACCGGGGCGCGATGACGCTGTGATCGCCCCTGACCAGACGTAGTTAATAATATCCAACCTATGTGTGGGGAAATACCGAAATTTATACATCCTTATGGGATTTTATATTGTGGTACGTCGTCTCTAATGAAGAGTGCCTGTTCGGCCTTGACTTCGGGGGGTCAGAGATGTAGGAGGGGAAGCATCATTGTTTCGTGTACCGTGTGCCCGGGATCAGGGGAGTCTTCAGTGACCGCGTGCCCCTGAGGGTGTCTTCCGGGATTATTTGCTTGTGAATTATCAAAGTGTGATTATTTGTTTCTTATTTACCCTTTTTGTGGAGAAGAATTATTTTACAAATCTGCCGTTGTTGGGGTACTCTTCCTTCATATAGGATTTTGTTAAATAAATTTCTATTCACTTGATTGATTGTTCTGTGTTTTCCGAACTACAATCGATCGAAGTTGATTCAGTTTGATCTTCGGAAAGTGAGTTGGCAAAGATTTAAGCCTTTGATGGAAGGATTCTCAGTGAGTTGGCAAAGATTTAAGCCTTTGATGGAAGGATTCTCAGCTCTTCCACCCATCTCTTTCTATCTTTCCTCCTCTCAACTTACCCAGATCGTGTATTTTGGTTCGACACTCCTCCATTTTTTGTCGGAACATAGCCTGCTTGGAAGATACCTTGGACAAATCTTTCGTGTCTGTCTCCAACTTCTCCTGGGCTTCTCGCTCTTTCTTCCTGTAAAATAGAAACAAAAAGTAGGTATGTTAAGAATCTTATGTAAAATCTCTTCCTGTGAACAAAAAGGATGTTTAGAATAAGAAACTTTTTCTTTTCTTGGCGGGAAAAAAAAAAATGTTTCACCACCATACCATTTTTATTTCGTAATAATGCATCAATTGCTACATTAGACTCATGTGGTATGTGTCGTAGCATGCCAATCCCGTAGTATGCCCCTCGTCAGATGGGCGATAAAATACAAAATACTTTCCAATTCGGCGTGGGTCACCACGAGAACACCAGAAAGTAACCTGTTGGAAAAGATAAATAAATATTTGCATTCGATAAAAAACGTACCCACTCGTATGTGTATGAGTAGGTACATTTTACTTCTTCGAATTTAATAAATAAAATAGAATAAATTTGCATTTTTCCGACTCTGGAAATCGAACTCAGGACCCTCTGCATGGCGAGCAGTGGTCTAACCGCTTGTGAATACTAACTACAGGCCGAAAATTTATGTAACAAATATCCTTAAAGGAAAGTCCATACATGTCGATCGAAATCACCTGGAACCTAAAATGAGTTTTTTTTTTTCGTACATTCTCTTTTATAAAAATCTTTTGATTTTATCTTATCTTTGAAGGGTTTCATCCGATGTCGATAGACTTCAGTCGACTTGTATAGATGCTCCTATAGATAAATATGGTTGCCAAATTTCCTCAAAAGTGGATAAAAAAAACCTAAGAGAGTTTTCACGAAAGAAACGAATCTTACACCTTTGTGTTTATCTTTTATGTATCAAATAGATAAATTGAATTGAATTGATGGAATTACAATGTGATCCGAAAATTTTGCTCTCAAGTGTAGACAGAAAAGTCGCAGACTGACAGAAGGGAATTTCAAAATGAAAATGTTTCACTCTCGTAAAATTGCCATCAGCATTAATTAGACAGACAAGCACTTCCTGAGAGAAGAGGGAGAGAGAGAAAAAGGGGGAGAGAGAGGGAGAGATATGTAGGAAGATACGGAAGGAGGTATAGAAAGAGAATATACATAGAAAGAGGGAAAGGAGAAGTAGAGGAAAAAAACTAGGAGAGAGATAGAGAGAGGGATGGAGAAAGAGAGAGAGAGGGAAAGAGAGAGAGAGTGAGAGAGGGAAAGAGAGAGAGAGAGAGAAAGAGAGAGAAAGAAGTAAACTGAGTATTAGTATTAGAGTAAATACCCCTCCCTCCAAGTACCTAATGTATAATTTTGTGCTGACGAGGTATGAAGGAGAGATCCTATCCTGTCTTCCTTCTCTCTTCGATTTCGGGACGATAAGACCATAGCAGTTACAGTTCCCTCTGTCAAACCTCTAAAAAAAAATTATCGAGTTTGTACTTTGCCGAAAGTTCACGAGTATCTATCTAGGAAATGATTTCGACTTCCCAAAAGTCCACATGATTTCATGGAATCACTCGATATCGTTTATGTTTCCTAGAATCACTTGGAATTCTACAAAGAATCAATAGGCTTTTTTGCTGATAACTTTGTGAGATCATGCCATGACGACCTACGATCTCATGATATCATGACTGTAGTCATGTCTCGAGTGTTATCTCATGTTTCATGTTACTCGTTGACCCGTGAAAACACCCCATGCAAATATGAAGCATGTGTGATGAGAATGTAGCTCAGATTCAGCTAAGGTTACGAGTATGTTACAGCTTGTCTGAGCAAACGGACTTTTTTTCTATCAAACCTTTTATTTAAAATGTTTGATAGAGGGACCTGCGACTGCCAAGGTGTTATCGCCACGAAATCGAAGAGAGAAGGAAGACAGGATAGGAATAGGCCAGCCGAGAACAAACATTATCCCTTCAGGGTAAAATCCGCCCTGGGCAGGAATCGAACCAGCGGCCTAGCGCTTATAAGGCAGACGCGCCACCAACCTAGCTAACTAGGCTGGCTAGGAGAGCCAACCTTTCCGAAAAGGAACATTATCTGTTCAGGTTGAAATTCGCCCCGTGCGGGAATCGAACTAGCGGTCTAGAGCTTCCAAAGCAAGACAAGACTAGAGCTTACAAGACAAGACAAGACGCGCTATCAACCAAGCTAACTAGGCTGGCACAATGGGACTTGAAATTTGACCGCAAAAGTATTCACTCATCTCCTTTGGGGGCTAAGCACCATTGGGTATGGTTAGAACCTGGATGGGTGGGAAGAAAGAGCGAGAAGCCCAGGAGAAGTTGGAGACAGACACGAAAGATTTGTCCAAGGTATCTTCCAAGCAGGCTATGTTCCGACAGAAAATGGAGGAGTGTCGAACCAAAATACACGATCTGGGTAAGTTAAGAGGAGGAAAGATAGAAAGAGATGGGTGGAAGAGAAGGGTGTCTCACTTATAAGTGCGGCATGTAAAAAAAATTAGGATCACTGTCGCACTCATACGTGCGACGTGGCACTCAAAGTGCTAAACTGATTTCTCATTTTAGGAAAAAGCAGGATTCACAAATCTAACTGGAGTAGATTATTCTGAAGAGGCCATTCAACTTGCTCAACTTATCAAAGAAAAAGAAAATCTTGTTAACATTCAACTAAAAGTGAGTGACTTTTTTTCCATACATTTGTATACTGCTGAGAAAAAATTAATTCCTTACCAACTTTGCTGCTGGCATCAGTGCCAATGGAAAATAAAATCAAATAATATTCTGAAGAGGCCATTCAACTTGCTCAACTTATCAAAGAAAAAGAAAATCTTGTTAACATTCAACTAAAAGTGAGTGACTTTTTTTTTCTTTTTTTTTTTTGCAATTAATTGTATCTCTCTATAATCCATACATTTGTATACTGCTGAGTAATAGATTAATTCCTTACCAACTTTGCTGCTGGCATCAGTACCTACTGGTCACATTGCCAATGGAAAATAAAATCAAATAGTAATTCTATCTTGTATAAAAATACATTTAAATAAATAGGTAATGGAAATCTTTGCAACTGAACTCAATTATGTATTTTGTCCTAGAAAAAAAAACCTTGGTTAAACCTTGTCAATGAAGGAGGGGTGAAGAGACTTTTCAGTCAGGAGGATAAAATCAAATATTTTTAAATTTTTTGTTGTTTTCCAGGTTCAAGACTTGCTAGCAGATGATATACCAGCCAATGTTTACAATATAGCTGTAGATAAAGGCACCTATGATGCCATCAGTCTCAATCCTAATGACCCTGCCTCCAAGAGGAAAACCTACATAAGGAATGTTCATACCATGATCAGGCCAGATGGACTGTTTATACTTACCTCATGTAATTGGACAGAGGCTGAATTGCTTGATCATTTGAGACAGTGTAAGTCTATTGAAGAGAGAGAGAGAGAGAGAGAGAGAGAGAGAGAGAGAAAAGAGGTTTGTTTGATAGAGGGAAATGTAACTGCCATGGTCTTATCGTCTCGAAATTGCATAGAGAAGAATGATAGGCTAGGAAAAAGCCAGCCGTTCCGAGAACGAAACTTATCTGTTTAGGATAAAATCCGCCCCAGGCGGGAATCGAACCCGCGATTTACAAAGTAGACGCACTACCTTGCAAGCTAACTAGGCTTGCCCATTAGATCCATTGTTATAATGAACTTGGATTTTCTTTTTGCAGACTTCCAACATATTGAATCCATTTCTGCTCCTCAATTTTCATTTGGAGGGAAAGTTGGCAATACAGTTACCACATTGATATTGAAGAAAATTTCCAGCTGATACGAGGGTCCGAAATAGGAGGCCGATTTTTACAACAGGGGCCCATTTTACAATCACACTTTCTGGTGTCCGCAATGGAGATGTGTTCAAAGGTTGGGATGAAAAAAAAAAAAAAAAAATGCACTTCACTACCTATATACCTGCTTACCTTCTTCGAGAAATAAAGTCACCTTGGACCTTAATATCAGGTAGTGTCCCTAAATATGGTCTCAAAAGGTTGATAGCAATAGGGGTAAGTAACTTCTTTTATTTGCTACTCTCTAAGGCCAGCCACTCACTATCAGGTACACCTGATCAGGTCTAGTGTGTGTGCTCATCAGGTAGACTAAACAGACGGATCTTTTCGGCCGTACCTGAGGTCTACCTGATAGTGTGTGCTCATCAGGTGTCAGGTATACCTGATCAGGTGTACCATTTACCCGTCAGGTTCACCTGATAGTGAGTGGCTGGCCTGAGTGAAACATGTAAAATAAGACAAATAATAAAAGAACAAGAAAGATTTTGTCGTTATGTAGAAACAAACTGAGTTTAAAGATGATATTTATTGATGAAGGTTTATAATATTAATTTTTACTTTTTAATACATTGATTTGATTTTAAAATGTTATTCTAAATCTGGCTTGAGGAGAAGAAAAAAAAAATCATCCTGGGAAATACTTATTAGATTTAGATTTTAGATGCAATGTATAATATAATCAAAGCTAAGCTGAGAGCTGCAAAATCATTATTAATATTTTTTGACAGTGGTACGAGAAATGTTATTCTAAATCTGGCTTGAGAAGAAGAAAAAAAAATCATCCTGGGAAATACTTATTAGATTTAGATTTTAGATGCAATGTATACTTAATATAATCAAAGCTAAGCTGAGAGCTGCAAAATCATTATTAATATTTTTTTGACAGTGGTACGAGTCAAACCCTGGCTTCCAGTTTACAAGTCAACTGTGATACTCAGAAGCCAAGGTGCTTTTTGCTACTCATTCCTAAAGGGTGGACTTTTTTTTTAAATTTGTTATTTATTGGTTTTTAACATAAATAAATTAATTCCAAGTGGTTATTTTGTTTTATGTGGTCATATTATCCCATCATTTCATATTTTTTAGATAGGTGTCTGATTCTCTTATTGTGGTACGAGTCAAACCCTGGCTTCCAGTTTACAAGTCAACTGTGATACTCAGAAGCCAAGGTGCTTTTTGCTACTCATTCCTAAAGGATGGACTTTTTTTAAAAAAAATTGTTATTTATTGGTTTTTAAAAATGATAAATAAATTAATTCCAAGTGGTTATTTTGTTTTATGTGGTTATATTATCCCATCATTTCATATTTTTTAGATAGGTGTCTGAATCTCTTATTTTCCCCATTTATTCTACAGTAGTTCTTTAATCTCGTATCTACTCGTAATTAAAATATCAATTAAAAATTAAGATTAAATAGTGTATAATATATAAAAAAAAAAAAACGTGCGCCCAAAAAAATGTCTATGCTACAAAAAATCTATCTAAACTTATCCGTATGTTTTGTTAGTTTATCTTAAAAATTAAACACCACAAGAACGGGTTTTTGTAAATGAAGGCTTAAAATGTTTGTATAAAATACTTCTAAGAGGAGGGAAATCGAATTATTGTTTGTAAAAATTTAGTCGTATCTATCAAAGATCAAAAAAATAAAGAGGTTGGTACTGTTGGTAGTTGTAAAGTGGAAATGTCTGCTTTTAGCTTCTTGATACTTTTGAATAAGTTGAGTTGAGGGTTCATTACAAGTTTTTGTAACTAGGTATGTAGGTATAATGTTTATCTAAAGGTAGGTACTATTTTTACTTTTTCCTATTTATTGTTGATCTGCAAACATATGTAACTTATCAAACGAATTTTACATTAAATACCACCTAGTCCACTTAAATCTAAAATTTAAAATTACGTACGAAAAAAGGCGTCAAATAAATTAAGGTTATAATTATCTTACAATATTAAACGTATGAGTATTTTACAGGGTAATAAGCGGGAAATGAACAATGAAAGTTATATCTTGCCAGAACTCTATGGACAGTTTGTCAGATTTTTAAAAAAAAAAATTTATTTTTCCCAAAACTCTTTGGGAATTTTTTTGATTTTTTTTTTTTTTTTTTTTTTTTTTTTTTTTTTTTTTTTCTCTTCTCTGAATTCATGAAGTTTTTGGTTTCCATTCCACGTTTCCAATCCACGAAGTTCGTTTCTTCGATAGAGGCGAAATTATCTAAGTTTTATACTGATCGGTTTTGTCCCAAGTAGCGACCAGTGGCGGCATTACCAGGCTAAAAAAAATTGTAGAGTTGCCAGAGATACTAAAGGAGGCACTTAGTATGCTGTGATTGCTGTGATGCCCACAAAAATTGTGAAGAGGCTTTCAGCTTCATCACAAATAGGTCATGATTTAGATTATTTTTATTGACTTCCTTCCGAGGCGCATTATGGTCAATATGACCTGGTGTCAATTTAAAATCTACTTTATTCTACAACCTAGGCACTTTTTTTTTTTTTTTTTTTTTTTTCTGTTGTTAATTTAAAAATTCCTTTTTTTTTCAACCTAGCCTTTTTTTTTTTTTTTTTTTTTTTAATCGAGTCTGTCCATAACTACTAACTAGTACCATGAAGTTTTGTATCACCCTGAATATCATAATTTGTAGTCAGCTAAATGTTTACAATCGACATCTTATTCTGCTTTGTGCTTTTGCCATCTTCTATGTGTTTGCCTTCGACAGCACGGGAATATTGATTGGGGGGCCTGAGGGCCTTAAACCAGGCCTGTTCTCGTGATCGCATACAGTAGAACCAGGGATGCTCCTAGCACGATCAGCAGGGGTATGTTCGCGGATTTCGCGATTATGTTCGCGGATTTCGCGATTATGTTCGCGGATTTCGCGATTATCAGCAGGGGAGAATGGGC
This sequence comes from Diaphorina citri, assembly GCF_000475195.1. Classification (NCBI taxonomy): domain Eukaryota; kingdom Metazoa; phylum Arthropoda; class Insecta; order Hemiptera; family Psyllidae; genus Diaphorina; species Diaphorina citri. The sequence continues at coordinate 87,686 of NW_007378875.1, read as the reverse complement.
TCCCACTTTACACGAGCCTGAAATACGTTTAGAAATAAACAAAGGTTAGGCGTGTTTTTTTCCTGAAATTTCCTTAATCATAAATCCTATCCTAAACTGAACCCGAATCTTGTTTAGTCGTATTTTCCTGTCCCAATTTTCAGGTGGTAATGAAATAATATCGGGCAATTTTCCATTTCCCTATTCCCCACTCACGGATTCGCGTCCCGAATCGACATTTTGGATATTTGGCTAGCCTAGGTATACAGGGTGTTCAACCTTTCTCTACCGCCCTAAAACAATCCAATTAGGACCCCATTTTTGACCCAAAAAGTACCTATACAGGGGACTTTTACTGGGCTGAAATTTGATTTGTATCGTATATCATTGATGACAACCGAGTGCGAAGGGCATCCACTTGTAAAATTTGTAGCCAAAACCAAATGTCAGCCCAAAAGAGATGACCCTAGGGGTGATTGAGAGGCTGACGAAAAACGCCGACCCCGCCTGACACACGAGAATAGGCGAGAAAGATTAACGACTCACACTTTACAACGGAACCGCATGCATCATAAAGATTGCAGGTAAATTAAGCTCTTGTTTATTTATTAGGTAGGTAGACTGAAGGTTTTTTCCCCCATCATGCAAAAAAACTGAACATTTTTTCACTTTTCAGTTCCCTTAGAACAAATTATACCGTATACCAACACTTGGAGTATTTTGTCGGACAGTAAATTATTTACCCACACTCGTAAAAGTCTTTACTACCAAGTAGGGTAAGTGTACCATTTATTCGCCCACCTAAAAAACGTATCTACCATTTATTGGCCCACCTGCCCACATTTATTTGTCTAATTTTTGTTTTTATGACTACAATTTTTGAATAGCACTGGTTCGATAGCAGTCTTTAAGCCCTCTTTCTTTTGATGAAATTGGATCTTGGAAAAGTTCGTCCAGTTCAGACTTATGTGGCGTATGGTACAGGTGGGCCAATAAATGGTACGTTTTTTAGGTGGGCGAATAAATGGTACACTTACCCTACTTGGTAGTAAAGACTTTTACGAGTGTGGGTAAATAATTTACTGTCCGACAAAATACTCCAAGTGTTGGTATACGGTATAATTTGTTCTAAGGGAACTGAAAAGTGAAAAAATGTTCAGTTTTTTTGCATGATGGGGGAAAAAACCTTCAGTCTACCTACCTAATAAATAAACAAGAGCTTAATTTACCTGCAATCTTTATGATGCATGCGGTTCCGTTGTAAAGTGTGAGTCGTTAATCTTTCTCGCCTATTCTCGTGTGTCAGGCGGGGTCGGCGTTTTTCGTCAGCCTCTCAATCACCCCTAGGGTCATTATTATTTTTTTTTCATTTTTTCATTTTTGAGCTTGGATTTTGAGGTAGATACGTATTCTCTCTTCTGATTCCTTCCAATTTTAATTTCAAAGAGGCTCTGAGAACAACAAGTTTGGAGTCGTGAAGTTTTTGTGACAGAACTTCTTTCACGTAAACGTAAATGACGTAATGCATGTATGCCCTTCACTTTGTTGTTTAGGAATCAGAAAATTTCCCACACCCTATGTCAGCTCCCAGTAGTTCCAGTACATTGTTGTACAATGTACATAAATATTTACAGCAAAAAACTAAAGGGTGTTGTTTGAACGTTGCCTTTGCCCAAATAGCCCTTGGCATGTTCCTTTACAAGACTGTAATTACAATTATTATTATAATAGTAATAGTTTTTTTAGCTTTCCCAATTCGTTCGTAAAGCCTTTTTTTTTCCCTGAGGTAAATCTTGTGTTTGAAAGTTGCTTGAAGGGACCTTGGACAGACGACCGTGGGGAGTTGTGAACCCGAGACCCTTGGATTAGGAAACAGAGACCTTTACAAGCAAGCCACCAAGACTTGGTGATGTGATATGGTTTCGTTGTACTCATGTAGTGATTTAAAGGATTATGTAGGCTCTCTCGTTACTTATGTAGGCACCTACATAACGTGATATAAATTACTCGTTAATCACTTACCAACTAAAATAATTAATGCCTTGGGATTTGGAGCAGAGGTCGCGGCTGAAAAATGTAGCTAGGGTTTAATAAGAGAAAGTTGGAAAGCAAAAAGAAAGCAACTTTTGTAATACCTCCGTCGCGTCGTACGGGGTTTAGAATTATTTTAGATACTACTTGCGTACAGTACGGTCGGAAACAGGTCAGGAGGAAAAAGGTGTCATTTGCGTACCATTTAAAGAGGTTTGATAGGGAACTGTAACATCTGAGATCTTATTGTCCCGAAATCGAATGGAGACAGGATAGGAGAAAGCCAGCCGTTCCGAGAACGAACCTTATAACGAAAAGCAGACGCGCTTTACTTTTTTACTTTTCAGGCTTTACACTAGTTGAACAACTTTCTAAAAAAGTAGGGCTAGGTAAAGTTGAAATACAGAACTTTTTAGTCCAGGGAGAGTTTGTTAAAAGTGTTCGCAAAAGGTCTTTCTGTACGCAACTAGTAGTATGTAGCCGGCACCTTCGTGATAGGTAAAAAAAGAAGCAAAACTTGCAATATTTTAAATGAAGCATAAACATAATTTAATATTAAGCACAAACTTAATTTAATAATAATATTAAAAAACGATAAAACTTCAATCATGATTCAAACGCAAGGTAATACAAAAATTATAATAACATACCTAAGTACCTCCCTACTTGCCTGTTTACCTACCTACTTACTTAATAAAACTTGTACTTGGAGCTTTACAAGTAGGTAAGTTAGAAGTTAGGTAGGTGGAGATACCATCTTGAATGAAAGTTTGTATGAAAGGGCTAAATTTGAAGTTATATGGTCCAGTGTAGCCAAGTATATGCATACAAGTTTATCCAAGGGATTTATACAATAAATAACTACAAATTACAGTGCATGGGGCAAGTTTAATAAGAGTAGCATGCAGCTATAAATTCAACGTACATAGGTACCTACATAGTAAACAAAGAACAAGTGAAAATAGTTTGAAAATTGGGCCTTTATTACGTATGCATCCAAGATAATAATTATGTACTTATGTGTACCAAGTTTCAACTCAACCCGCCCAGTAAAAGTGGTTCCGAAGTTAGTTACAACTTGACTCTTACAAGATTTGATCCATACAAAAAGAGGTCTAAACTTCATTAAAAGCATTTAAAAATCGGCAAATCTTTAAAATTCAACGATTAAAGAAGTATATATGTATTTTTTTCCCCCCTTTAAATCACTACATGAGTTATAGAACGAAACCAGACCAAATCACTAAGCAGCCCAAGACACGTGTTTCGTCCTTATTTGGACTCATCAGTTGGACATACATAGAATCACTACATGAGTTATAGAACGAAACCAGACCAAATCACTAAGCAGCCCAAGACACGTGTTTCGTCCTTATTTGGACTCATCAGTTGAACATAGCAGGGGATTGAACCCGAGACCCTTGGATTAGGAAACAGAGACCTTTACAAGCAAGCCAGTTAAACTACTTTATCCATCCACGAGTACAGCACACCTATTATACGTGTTGAATCCCTGGATTATGTCACTGACACGGAAACAAATGAAGGCCTTTGCAAAAGTATTCAAATTCAAGTGTCACAAGTCACAACATACAAAAGGTTATAATGATAATCAAAATGTAGATATACGATAAAATATGCAAATATATCTACACATAGGTATTGACCATTTTGACGAAAGACCTTGACGACTGGGGTAAAGGGACTTTTACTGTCGTTCGCCATCCAAAAATCAAGGTCAAAACGATCATTTGCCTTCCATATCTACTGACTTATTTCCATTTGAGGTCGAGTGGATTGGAACACATCACATCACAGGCACACTCCATTTGTCAAGGGTCCAGGTTTTCTACCCTTGGTATCACATCAATTGAATTTGAAGAAACCGTTTATTGAAGAAATATATAAGACCTTGTTTAGACTGCGGGAGTAAAGGGACTTTTCAGTCTCATTCTGGCAGGATAAACAAGGTATACAGAGTGCTACCCTCCAAGCTAACACTGCTCCAAGCTACAAGGTAGAGTGCTAAGCTAACGAGCTTAACATTGACTTTGAAAAGCTTACCGTTAAGGAAGAGCCAAGCACAAGTACCCCGTCACAAGATCGGACCAGATGATCTATCTTTTCCATCCGATGGCGGGGTATGTTGTCTCCAAAGAACACAATGTCTGGCTTGAGATCCCCGTGGCAATGGGGACATTGGGGAACATGGAATTTCGAAATGGTTTCCTGCAAGGAGAAGAACCAATAAAATTACTGTCTGTGCAACAGACCTGAACAAAAATGGATGTGGTACACAACGGATCAAGAAGAGACCACATTAACATAATAATGGGACTGAAAAGGAGCATTATTCTGACCCAAAATCGAGATTTCAAAGTTTAGGACTGAGATTAGGTAGGTAATTCAGTTTTTTTTTCTTTTCTTTTGGTGATCTTTTTTACCCTTCAATCAGCTACAAAATCTCACATTAACCTCACCCAGCCTGAGCGGGACCAGGAAAAGCCAGGAGTATGTTCACCCATCCAGATACCAACCATATGCAACATTGCTTAACTAGTGCATCCAACATGTTATTTTTATTCCTCAATCTTTTTTTTAAGAGGTTTGTTTGATAGAGGGAACTGAATTAATTGTCATACTTACTTCACTCATTTCCACGTCACCATCAGGTCTCATTTCTTGGCTCTCAATCATCAGGTCTGGATTCAAGTCCTCGAGAATTTTCTGAAACTTGTGACGATCTATCTCATAATCACAGCCAAGGCACATGACACGAAATGCAGTACCATGCATCTCAATCACCTAGAAAAGACAAAGTAAATAAATGATAAAGGTGGTGGAAAAAGGTATTAATCAAACATTTTGTTTTACTTAATTTCTAGATACCATAAATCAATTTTTTTCCCCTCTCTAACATTTGGGCAAATGTACTTGTTTTTAAGAATAGGTACAAGGTTTTTTTTTGTTTATTATATAATTAAGGAGATGCTTACCTTCTTGTTCCCTGCTTTATAATGTAATCCATCTACATTCTGAGTGATTATATACGAGAGTTTCTCATTGTCCTCCATTTGTTTGAGTGCATAATGATTTGCATTTGGTTGGAATGAAGAAAACCGAGGCCATCCAACAAAATTCCTTGCCCAATAACGTATTCGTACTCTTCGAGACTTAAGAAAATCTTGAAACTGCACAGGTCTTTTGTCACTGCGGGCATAGAGTCCAACACCTTCAGATCGGTAATCTGGAATACCACTCTCTGTGGAAATGCCAGCTCCCGTAACCACAAGGATTTTGTTGTACTTCTCTATGAATTGTTTCAATTTGTTAATGTCACTTTCCTCAACAGGTTTATGTTTTGGTATGAAGGAAATTGATCGGGATGTAACATCTGGTGGCACTATGAAATGTTTGAAGAAAAGTCTTTGGATTCTGCAAGTTGTCATTTGACCGTTTTAATTTTAAAGAGACTACTTGAATAATTATAACAAGTAGGTACCTAGAAAAAGCAAATTTAAAAATGGTGCTTGTCAAAACACTGAGACTGGGTTATAAAACTTCAATGATTTTAAATGATATAACTTACTTTATAGTTAGGTGAGTAGGTACTTATAATAGAAAGAGAAAAACTGGTAAGTTAGGTAAGTGATTCACCTTTTGAATAATGAAGAAGTAGGTATAATTCAAACACACAATGATACCTACAAATATCTATGTAAAACCAGTATACAACCACAATGTGTTAGTTGTAAATTGCTTCTTTGGTAGGCAAATGATTCATATCATAGCTTGATATTTGATATTTTGGGGTTGTTCAGTATTATTGACAAAGGGGACCATCACAGAAAGGCCATTATTATTAAAAGAGTATAATATCTTAAAAAGTGGTGTGCATGACACATGACAGACCTCAGTGAATCAACAATCGATGACAAAGTACTCTGTTGCTGTACTCAAATGATCAAATTAAATTAAATAGTTCTTTGAACTTTGTTTAACATTTGAAAAAATTACAGTTAGGTCTGTGGTATCAGTTATCAAGTATTTATTATTAGGTACCTAAATTCTAAATTTAAATCCTCTGCAATGAAGGAGAAACAAATCTTTCTTACTTTCTTATAACTTTGCACTACCTACAGAACTACCGGGAAAGAATTCTCACCTTGGAAAAAGTGTATTGTTATCGATAACGGATCTGATAAGACATAGGTAGAGAACGCTTGGAAATTACATAATTAATTATTTATTTATTAATTAATTACCTTTTCCTCTCATTAAAATGAGAAAAACTAGCAAAAAAGTGCAAAATTTGCAAAAACCAAAAATACAAAAAGTAAACAAACTGATAACCAGTCAGCTGATAAAATTCAAAAACAGCTGTGAAAACGTTTCCGTCACCGTTGATTCCGTTGGGACGTAAATACGTTCAAAATTCCACCGTTGACAAAAATACGCCTATGAAAAAAAATACGCTTACTTTTGAAATGCGCGCGAAATCTGAATTTTGAATTTAAAATCGGAAACGTGGACATCAACGCGTATTTTATTTTGTGGCGACGTTGGAAAAAAGTGAAAATTTTTCCATTTCGTCCATTTTTTGTATTTTATTATTCACTTCCCCTCCTTTTCTTTTGGATATTTTTGGATTTGAGTGAAAAATTTTTCACCTCTGTTGGAAGAGAAAAAAACTTGTATCCTTTTGTCGCCATCTTTTTTTTCCAACAAATCCATTTTTTTTTTTCATTATTAGCATTTGAACTAGTAAATGGAAGAAGAAATCAGCTGACTTTGCATTTTATTATCCAGTACAAAAAGCACTGTGGTGGGGATAAAAAAAGTGACCACAGTGGAATATTTTGGATTAGGAAAAATTTCCATTTCACATAAATAAAATACCCCTTCTGATTACCTGTGACTTCACAGTGTGAAGTGGAAGTGTAGACTCTGTTCAGTGTCTCCACTCTTAGTGATTTTTCACTAAATTTAGTGAATTCTTGGCAAATCTAGTGATTTAGTGATTTGAGGTCAAAATCTAGTGATTTTTGAAAGAAATGTAGTTTCAGTGCAAAATTGCTCCTAAATCTGAAAAAATAGACTAATTTTTTCAGAAACTTTAGATAGGTGTCTGATTCTCTTATTTTCCCCATTTATTCTACAGTATTTCTTTAATCTCGTATCTACTCGTAATTAAAATATCAATTGAAAATTAAGATTAAATAGTGTATAATATAAAAAAAACGTGCGCCCCAAAAAATGTCTATGCTACAAAAAATCTATCTAAACTTATCCGTATGTTTTGTTATTTTATCTTAAAAATTAAACACCACAAGAACGGGTTTTTGTAAATGAAGGCTTAAAATATTTGTATAAAATACTTCTAAGAGGAGGGAAATCGAATTATTGTTTGTAAAAATTTTGTCGTATCTATCAAAGATCAAAAATAAAGAAGTTGGTACTGTTGGTAGTTGTAAAGTGGAAAAGTCTGCTTTTAGCTTCTTGATAATTTTGAATAAGTTGAGTTGAGGGTTCATTACAAGTTTTTGTAACTAGGTATGTATAATGTTTATCTAAAGGTATCTACTATTTTTACTTTTTCCTATTTATTTTTGATCTGCAAACATATGTAACTTATCAAACGAATTTTACCTTAAATACCACCTAGTCCACTTAAATCTAAAATTTAAAATTACGTACGAAAAAAGGCGTCAAATAAATTAAGGTTAGAATTATCTTACAATATTAAACGTATGAGTATTTTACAGGGTAATAAGCGGGAAATGAACAATGAAAGTTATATCTTGCCAGAACTCTATGGACAGTTTGTCAGATTTTTTTTTTTCTAATTCATGAAGTTTTTGGTTTCCGTTCCACGTTTCCAATCCACGAAGTTCGTTTCTTCGATAGAGGCGAAATTATCTAAGTTTTATTCTGATCGGTTTTGTCTCAAGTAGCGACCAGTGGCGGCATTACCAGGCTAAAAAAAAATTGTAGAGTTGCCAGAGATACTAAAAGAGGCACTTAGTATACGAGTAATGCTGTGATATCCACAAAAATTGTGAAGAGGCTGTCAGCTTCACCACAAATAAGTCATAATTTAAATTATTTTTATGGACTTCCTTCCGAGGCGCATTATGGCGTTTTTTTTTTTTTTTTTTTTTTTAATCGAGTCTGACCATAACTACTAACTAGTAGGTACCATGAAGTTTTGTATCACCCTGAATATCATAATTTTTTGTAGTCTGCTAAATGATGTTTACAATCGACATTTTATTCTGCTTTGTGCTTTTGCCATCTTCTATGTGTTTGCCTTCGACAGCACGGGAATATTGATTGGGGGGCCTGAGGGCCTTAAACCAGGCCTGTTCTCGTGATCGCATACAGTAGAACCAGGGATGCTCCTAGCACGATCAGCAGGGGAGAATGGGCTCCCACTTTACACGAGCCTGAAATACGTTTAGAAATAAACAAAGGTTAGGCGTGTTTTTTTCCTGAAATATCCTTAATCATAAATCCTATCCTAAACTGAACCCGAATCTTGTTTAGTCGTATTTTCCTGTCGCAATTTTCAGGTGGTAATGAAATAATGTCGGGCAATTTTCCATTTCCCTATTCCCCACTATTACTACAGTCAAAGTCATTTATTATCATTTTTTTATCCAAACTTATAAAAAATGACCAAATAATATTATTTGGTAGAATCAATATTGAGCTAAATAAAAAAAAACGCTTGGGGGAAATGGGGCACCAACTTTAAAGTTGTAAATTACCTGCGAGCTGCGTTGGAAAAAGTCGTATCTTATTTGGATAAAACCATTCTCAAGATACTAAAGAACAAATGAATCATGCAGACTTGGAGGAATATGCACTAATAAAATAAATGGGTATTTAGGAAAATGCACTAATTAGGTACTGGAATATGCACAAGTCTCTACGTGAAAGTCAAAAGATAACACAAACCTGTATGTTACTTACGAATATAATAGATGAGACTTACCAGCAGGATTCTTATTGGTCACATCAGATTAGTAACCGAGGACAAGTGTCCAATCAGAGCAAAGAGATTCTTGTCTTCTTAGATTGGTAATTTCTTCATACTCATACATACCTCTAATGTCCAAGTGGTTTTACTTCCTCCTAGGGATCTAAAAATATGTCACATTCAAGGAGTCTAGATACTGTTTTTGGACGTCCGAAGGTTTTAATCCTTCCAGTACCTACTGTGAGACAGATATCATGCCTTTCTCATGAACACTAAAAGTACAATCAGCCAGCCTGGTTAGCCTGGAAGGTAGACCGTTTGCCTTGCGGGTTCGATTCCCGCCCGGGGCGGATTTTATCCTAAACAAATAGGGTTCGTTCTCGGAACGGCTGGCTTTCTCCTATCCTGTCTTCTTTCTCTCTTCGATTTCGGGAAATAAAACCCTAGCAGTTACAGTTCTCTCCATCAAACCCCTTCAAAAAAAAGTGTAGGTAATCACAACTTTAAAATTAGCCTGGTTAGCCTGGAAGGTAGACCGTTTGCCTTGCGGGTTCGATTCCCGCCCGGGGCGGATTTTATCCTAAACAAATAGGGTTCGTTTCCGGAACGGCTGGCTTTCTCCTATCCTGTCTTCTTTCTCTCTTCGCTTTCGGGAAATGAGACCCTAGCAGTTACAGTTCTCTCCATCAAACCCCTTAAAAAAAAGTGTAGGTAATCACAACTTTGAAATTATCGAGTTTGTACTTTGCCGAAAGTTCACGAGTATCAATCTAGGTATCTAGGAAATGATTTCGACTTCCCAAGAATCCAGGTGATTCCACGAAATCACTCGATATCGTTTATATTTCCTAGAATCACTTGGAATTCTACAAAGAATCAATAAGCTTTTCTTACACTGCTGATAACTTTGTGAGATCATGCCATGACGACCTACGATCTCATGATATCATGACTGTATAGTCATGTCTCAAGTGTTATCTCATGTTTCATGTTACTCGTTGACCCGTGACAACACCCCATGCAAATATGAAACATGTGTGATGAGAATGTAGCTCGGATTCAGCTAAGGTTACGAGTATGTTACAGCTTGTCTGAGCAAACGGACTTTTCTATCAAACCTTTTATTTAAAATGTTTGACAGAGGGAACTGCGACTGCCAAGGTGTTATCGTCACGAAATCGAAGAGAGAAGGAAGATAGGATAGGAGAGCCAGCCTTTCCGAAAAGGAACATTATCTGTTCAGGTTAAAATTCGCCCCGTGCGGGAATCGAACTAGCGGTCTAGAGCTTCCAAAGGAAGACATGCAAGACTAGAGCTTACAAGACAAGACAAGACGCGCTATCAACCAAGCTAACTAGGCTGGCACAATCGGACTTGAAATTTGACCGCAAAAGTATTCACTCATCTCCTTTGAGGGCTAAGCACCATTGAGTATGGTTAGAACCTGGATGGGTGACCGATTGGGTGTCAAGTGTGTAATGCGAAATATTTCGCGGTGCCCATGACAATTATCTAGAAGAGCTGGTTCAGCAATTAATACGCTTACAAGTCCCCTAAGTACCTACATATTTCTATAACAAATGAAACCTTTTTTTTTTCTGGTAGCAGTTTTACGTCACTGTATTAACGGTTGAGGTTTTTAGTGATGGGGGGTTGTACCCCCTCCATACTGCGACAAGCGACAAGTTACTATTAAATTTCCTTAAGGTGGCGTTCCGATCCTATCTGCCGGGTCGCGCGACTTCCATTACAAACTTCCAGTCGAACAAAAATAGTATTTTAAATCACATGAAAACTCACGGGCAGCGCGACCACACTGCTCTCAGAGCGACCCGGCAGCTTGGTTCGGAAAGTACTTCATAAGAATACATAGGAAGCAGTAGGCACGTAGGCAGCGGTCGCACAGCTCGGTCGCGCTGCCCGGCAGCTAGGATCGGAACGCCACCTTTACCCTAACATACTCTGTCGTACGTACTATTCAGTACATAAGTACCAGGTACATATTATGTACTTACAGTGTAAGTCTTACACACCCCTATTATTCAGGCTATTGAACCTTGACCGAAAAGTACAAAACCCCGACACCCTTTGTATTCGCCTCAGTCAAAATACTGAATTAACTCTGCCTTTACGAAAATTCGCTATTACCTTGACAAAAGCAAAAGGCACATGACAATGTAAAAGCTCATTTGAATTCTTCAAGGCTCTCTACATTCTATGTCTTGTAAGAGCAAAAAGCTCTACATCATAAACTTGTTTTTCATTCCACTATAAAATCCTTTGATCCTAGCCTACTCCATACAGGTTCCAGTCGATAGACCTCGGTCTCCTGTAGTGCAGACGCACCCTAACTTTTTACAAACTCTGCAGCCTATAACTTCAAATTAACTTTACAATCTTTACATGTCTATCTGCTCTACATTCTATGTCTTGTAAGAGCAAAAAGCTCTACATCATAAACTTGTTTTTCATTCCACTATAAAATCCTTTGATCCTAGCCTATAACTTCATACAGGTTCCAGTCGATAGAACTCGGTCTCCTGTAGTGCAGACGCACCCTAACTTTTTACAAACTCTGCAGCCTATAACATCAAATTAACTTTACAATCTTTACATGTCTATCTATCTATAACTTTAAATTAACTCTATAACCTTTCCGAATTATTCATTCCAAATCAAAGGGCAAAGGACCTTCAGGTAGAAAGGTTTCCGTCTGTCACTTTCTGATGGAGGAAAACGTTCTTTTTCGGAAAAGGTCACATTTTAGAAGCGCTTGTAATGCGCACATTTTGGCGTATTGATTAAAGCAAGATCGCGTGAAAGGCCAAGCGCCTTCAAGTAAAAATAAGAAATGGTTGGGAAAATAGAAAGCGACTTCAAGCTAGCTTCTAGTAGGGTAGACGTTAAGTTTTGAAGCTTCGGGATTTGCTTTTTGGAAAGGAGCGATTTGATTGGATTTGTCCCGATTTTTTTTTATTTTTATTTTTATTTATTTTTTTTTTTTTTTGTGATTCGAAAGAACACATTACCGACTAGAACTATGCTACTAAGCTGAGCTTCGTGTGTTAGAATTTTGCAGGAATATGGGAGGATTTCCCACTTGAATTTTCAAATAAACGCCATTTATCATAAATGGCGTTTATTTGAAAATGATTTATGGCTGGAATTCATGGACTTCTCTTTGTATTCAACCTTACTAGGTATCTATCAACTTCCTTTTTTTTCTTTCTTTTATTATTTTTATTTTATTTTTATTTTTTTATTATTATTTTTTTTTTTTTTTTCATTTTTGAGCTTGGATTTTGAGGTACGTATTCTCAGCTCAGATTCCTTCCAATTTTAATTTCAAAGAGGCTCTGAGAACAACAATTTTGGAGTCGTGAATTTTTTGTGACAGAACTTATTTCACGTTAATGTATGCCCTTCACTTTGTTGTTTAGGAATCAGAAAATTTCCCACACCCTATGTCAGCTCCCAGTAGTCCGAGTACATTGTTGTACATAAATATTTACAGCAAAAAACTAAAGGGTGTTGTTTGTACGTTGCCTTTGCCCAAATAGCCCTTGGCATGTTCCTTTACAAGACTGTAATTACAATTATTATAATAGTAATAGTTTTTTAGCTTTCCCAATTCGTTCGTAAAGCCTTTTTTTCCCTGACGTAAATCTTTGAAAGTTGCCTGAAGGGACCTTGGACAGACGACCATGGGGAGTTGGGTTTATTTTTTAGCAAGTGCGTGTTGAAAAGATGAAGGACATGCATTTAATAATACTCTTCCTCTTGATGGCCTCTTGTTTTGATTCGAAATTTGTGCAAATTGTAATTTGCAAGTCTCAAATAAGGTTTACCTTGACCCTGTCCCCCGTGTTCTCCCCCCTAATAAGAGGATAAGGTACCTATTTTGCCTTCCCCCCTCCCCCCGTTTCCCCCCCCCCCCCCCTAATAAGAGGGTAGGTACCTATTTTGAAGTTTCTTAGTTGTTTTGCACAAAGGAAAAAATCTGTTTGAAAAGGGCTCCAAAGCTATGTCCACACCTAGTTGATGGTCCATGGATGAAACCGTTCACAGTCCACACTGCCTCGACAATGTAAATTCACCTCATCGACTATGTGTGGACACAGATTTTTTTTATGTCCCTACACTATGTCATATAACTTATAAATATTAGTAGGTACCTACCTACTTTAGTTTTTGTTTTTAAATACCTAGAAGTTATGTTTGTGGATGAATTTAGCTTATGCGACAAAAACAGCTATTTTTAGTCCAACATTGTAATATTTGTAATTTGTGCTGATTTATTTAGTTAGCCATGCTGAGTATAAATTGTTCTAGCGTGTGCAAAATGTGCCGGGCTTTCAGTAAATTATTCAAACAGTTATTTTATAAAATATACTTAAAGAAAATATAAATGTACTTGAAAAAACTATAAATACGTAGGTAAAAAGCTTAAAACAGATTAAAAATTATAAATAACCAACGTATATTTTTTTACTATTTTCAGTTTGCAAGAAATGAACCTAATTTAAAATTGCAATGCGTAATATACGTACCTACGAGAATAGGTATACATATAGGCTTGCCAAACGTCCCGAACTGGCCGGGACAGTCCCGAATTTTAAGGGGTGTCCTGGCGTCCCGTTCCAGTTTTTATGGGGCGTTTTTCCCGAATTTTCGTTTTTGTCCCCTGAAAAAATTCGGGGCACGTTTTTTAACTTTAAAATTAGGTACCTCTATAAATCAGAATTTGTTCTTAACTTGTTTAAATTTGTCATGCTTTCATCAATTTGCTCTTCCACTTTGCTAAACCTTTATAAACGAGAAAATGTTGTATTAAACCGCCTTAAACGAAAACATGAGCTGGTCCCTTGGATTCTCGTTTATCCAGGTTCGACTGTATTTTGTTTATCTGTTTTTAATAATAGGTATGTTACCCCTTCCAGGTTCGACTGTATTTTGTTTATCTGTTTTTAATAATAGGTATTTACCTATCACCTATCGTACCTATGTACATATCGTACCTATGTGATTTTGCGATTATGTTCGCGGATTTGGCGATTATGTTCGCGGATTTGCGATTATGTTCGCGGATTTGGCGATTATGTTCGCGGATTTCGCGATTTTGTTCGCGGATTTGGCGATTATGTTCGCGGATTTCTCGATTATGTTCGCGGATTTGGCGATTATGTTCGCGGATTTCGCGATTTTGTTCGCGGATTTGGCGATTATGTTCGCGGATTTCTATGTATTTGGCGATTATGTTCGCGGATTTCGCGATTTTGTTCGCGGATTTGGCGATTATGTTCGCGGATTTGGCGATTATGTACGCGGATTTGGCGATTATGTTCGCGGATTTCGCGATTATGTACGCGGATTTGGCGATTATCTTCGCGGATTTCGCGATTATGTTCGCGGATTTGGCGATTATCTTCGCGGATTTGGCGATTTTGTTCGCGGATTTCGCGATTATGTTCGCGGATTTCGCGATTATATTCGCGGATTTCGTGATTATGTTCGCGGATTTGGCAATTTTGTTCGCGGATTTCGCGATTAC
>NW_007378875.1:73033-73133 GCF_000475195.1 Diaphorina citri | reverse complement strand
AATGTTGTATTAAACCGCCTTAAACGAAAAAATGAGCTGGTCCCTTGGATTCTCGTTTATCCAGGTTCGACTGTACTTATTTTGTTTATCTGTTTTTAAA